>NC_058130.1:201767625-201792693 GCF_016433145.1 Gracilinanus agilis
CCATCGGGGGGACGCTGGGCTTGTAGACCTATCCCCTCACTCTCCCCAAGACCCCCTCGCCAGAATGGGAGCAATACCCCTTCCCCCACGGATCCCAACCCCCCCCCCCCCGCTTTTCCCCAACCCCTCCCTCCTTCTTCCTCTCCAGTCTCAGCCCCTAAGATTGGATCCAGGCAGCCCCATCCCTCCCCTTCATCCCTTATGTCAAATTTCAGAGCCCTTTCCACCACCGCCAGTAATGTGGCCCTGAGCAATCTTCTCCCCACCCTACCTGCACCCTGAAGTGGGACCCACACGTCCCACGTCCCCCTCCGCATGTAGATTATAGCAGGCATGAGCCCTCGCCACCCGCCTCTCCCCACACTGGCCTAGCACCATGGGGGCCCACATGCTGGTGATGTGTAGGGTGGGCGCGTGTGTGCTTGGGTGTGCGTGTACGCTGGACCCCTCTCACCCCCTCTCCACACCCCCATCCCATGTGTCTGCCTGTGGCCTGAGCTGTTGTATACATCGTGGTCGAGTGTATTCCTCCATCGATCCCCACCGTGTTTGTCCAATACAGATTTTAGGGGCTCTGAGAGTGGGAGAAGGTGTGGGCACATCCTCACAGGCACTGACAAGGTTTGTCTGAGAGACAGCTTCTGCACTCCTCTCTCTCTCTCTGTCTCTCTCTGTCTCTGTCTCTCTCTCTGTCTCTGTCTCTCTCTCTCTCTCTCTCTCTCTCTCTCTCTCACACACACACACACACACATACACACACACACACGTCTGTCTGCTCATAAATTGTAGGTGAGATCCCGTGTGTGTCGCCCAGTTCAATCACCCAGGATGTACATAGACCACAGACCAGGCTGGTGTGTGCTTGGATACACACACACAGATGTAAATAATGTCACTTGGTTTGTATATAGAGACTCACTCATTTCTTCCCCATCCCGTGTAGGCAGTCATGGGTCAATGTGGACGCATACACCTTCCTGCTCTGTTTACTCATGCAATGTGTAGATACTTTTTGTGTTCCTTGTGTTGCCAGTCCTTGTCTCAGCACTATGAAGATTCTCCCTCTCTCTCTCTCTCTCTCTCTCTCTCACACACACACACACACACATACACAAATATTCCTCTACATTAGATGTATATAAATTATCTTTGCATGTGTGTGCATGCTCCCACACACAGTTACCTCCAGGGTGCGTGCGGAGTGTGGTTGTGTGTCATCTCCAGGCAGAGCCCACCGCGTTGTGTATAGAACATCCGTTTGTGTGGGCACAGAGATATATATTTCTATGACATAGTTATATATATTTGCGTGTATGTGTGTGTGTGTGACTCCATAGTATGTATACAACTTGTTGCGTATTACATACACACGTATATTGATCAGTACAGCCGTGTGTCCTGTATGGATTTGTGCGCATCTGTGTTATCTGAGATCATTCCCCCCTTCCCCAGCCCCAAGTCTGTACAAGTTCACGTGGAGATCCAAGCACAGACACAGAGACACGCAATATTGTGCAACCGGGCATTTTGCCACAAGATTGTGGATTCTTCACACACACACACACACACACACACACACACACACACACACACACACACACAGAGCCAGATTGCTCTCTGCACTGGGTCTGCCTCTAGCCTTCGTGCCGGTGCATACAGAGACACTGAAGTCCCAAAGCTGACGGGAACCTCACCTGGGTGACTGCATAACATGCTCACATGTGCTCACACACGCATGTATGCCAACATGCACCAGCATGTCTCTTGTTCGTCTGAGGGAGCTTGGGGGAAATGATGGGTGTGTCTATGCCATAAGCTCCAGTTCGGAGCCTGGTGGAGGGGGCAGACAGCCAAAGGCCTGGAAGCAGGATTTCTTTCTGTCCCCGAGGTCCCTTTTCTCCTATGCCCTCTCACTTTCGTTCTCTAGACCCAACACCCGTCTTTCTCCCAAGCGCGTGATGCCATCACTGCCGTGTCCCCTCCTTACTCGGTCCATGCCTCAGTCCCACGGGCCTCGGCTGCCATCCACAGCAGAGCTCCACATGCCCTGAGATGCACTCAGCCTACGCTCGAGCTCCATAGTTAGCTTTCGAGCCACGAAGCTATTAATTAGTTACTTTATTTTGCTCAGTATTTGTCTCGGTGGCATCAGGACCGCATTTCCCTGTGTATCAGCTGCCTTTGTTCTAAGGCCGTGCCTGGAGCATAGAACGGCTTGTATCAGGGCTGGGCATTCCTCTCCCCCCCTGCCCTACCCTCTGCTCCCTGAATGAAGTGGGGGCTGGCCGGGAAGTGCAGCTGCTCCGTGGGTAGGCTCTTCCTCCTTGGGATGCAGCAGGGCAGCGTGGGGGCAAGGGGGAACGTCTCCCCTGCCTTTACTCAGGGCCGTGCTTAGATGGAAACAGCCTGGGAGCTCACGATAGCTCGGCCTGGTTCTCTGCACCCACTGGGTGGCCAGAGCCAGGCTGGACCTCTTTTACGTAAGGTAGCAATAAATAATTCCCTGCCAGGAGAGACATGTCCTCTCAGGGATGGGCAGCTCTGCGTGTGCACGTGCATGTGTGTGCGTGTACATTAGTATGTGTGTGTATTCATGTCTTTGTTAAGTGTGTTCCTACACACACACACACACACACAAGCGAAGTATTTGCTCAGTATTTGTCTGGGTTGCATCAGGACCTTATCTCCAGGAATGCCCTCTCCCAGGCTGTAGGTATCATCTCCAGGGTCAGATATGGCTGTTTCATCACACAGGTGGATATGTGCCAACACTCGCACCCTCGGGTCACTGACGTCTTTCATTGCTTTGACATCTTTTCTCCATAAAGTTACACAATTCCCCCTTCTCCCCCCACCCCCAAGCACATGGACATGCCCGCTCGTGGATGTGTCTGGCCTTCGTGAGTCTACCCTCAGAGTGTGGCTAATTTGGGATTTTTAGGCCTGGCCGATCCCATACGGAACATCCACTCTAGGGGAAGTTGACATGTTAGTGCACTCCCTACATCCCACAACCTCTTTCTCACACATATAGGCATCACCCATTCCCTTGTCGGCTCAGGTGTGTTCACGTATGTAGATGATGGTGGCTGCGCCTGTTCTCAGCTGCTACTAAGCCACCATCTTCCCCCTTTGTCCACAGAAAGTTCTTTCTCCCACCCTGGTCTGTGGAGGCTTCTCTGTTTCTAGAAATAGGCAGAGACTTCTCAAAACAGAAAGTATTTGCTATCTAAACTCCTTTTCTCCCATCCGTGTCTCTTTGGAACCCTTTTAGCTGAGGCCTTTGTGGGAACCTAATAACCAAAACCCTTTTCTAGTTGGGAACCACTTGGTCCTCACATCCTTCACTCTTCCAGATTTAGACTGTCTTTCAGAGCTTCTTTGCCCTACCATCACCCACCTTCAGGCCCCCTCAGTCCCTGCTAAAGTCCTCAAATCAGGAAGGCCAGACCAGCCTAGGAGAGAGGCCAATGGATGCAAAAAGCAGAGAGACTACTCTCTGCCCACATGCACGTATACACATACTCGAACATGTAAGGAAAGGAACCTCAGTGTAGTGGAAAGAGCCCTGGAATAAGCATTCAGGAAGCCGTAGGTTCAAATCTTGGCTCTGGCACTCAGACTGTGACATTGGGCATGTCTCTTTTCACTTCTCCCTCTTTGGGCTTCAGCTTCCTCCCCTGGAAAAATGAAGGTGTTGGACTAGATGATTTCTAAGGTCCCTTTAAGTTCTGACATTCTGTGATTCTTCCACATACACATATGTAAACACACATTTTCTTGCCCACTCTGTGTTCAGAGACAACTCCCACAGGGTGCCGATTCTCCATCACCTCACCCTGTGCCGTCTCTGTGGTAGAAGTGCCCATCTGCCCATCCTGTGTTTGCTGATGGCCCTATTTCCAGTTCTTCCACTCCCCCATTGAGGGTTTCCATAAGAAGCCCAGAGAACCCCTCCTTTCAGCGTCTGGGTATTCCTGGGTTCTGGGAGCTTATGCCCCAGCGATCCCACTACATTTCTCAGCAGGTCCTACTCGCCTCACCCTGGGGTTTTTGGCCTATGGTCTGGGGGTGTGGTAGAAATGGTCATCAGAGGCATGTGTCCATTCATGCTATGCTGCTTGTGCCTGTGTGTGCAGGTGTCTTGTCTGGGTACAGATGTGTTTGCATGTAAATGGAAAGGTGTGGGCAGCTGTCCACACAACGGAATACCCTCAGGGGATGTGGGCATCAGCCGGATCTCTTAAGTCTACAGCCCTCCATGGATCCTGTCCACATGCATCCACGGGTTCAGGCTGGCTTGGGGGAGGTGCTGGAGGGGGTGGCACCTCCCCCAGTTCTGCCTGTCACTAAGCACACTGTGTGTACATCCCATGTGCCCGTGGGTCTTTACACACACTCCCAACGCGCTCCAAGCGCGTCTACACTATGTGTCTATGCATTCCCCCACCCTTCCCCATCCAGCTCTCTCCTCTGCCTCCCCAACCTTTCTCCAGCCTGACCCGCATCGAAGGACACGATGGATGGACGGCCCCAGGCTCTCCTCACCGCCCCACTCCCCACCCCCGCTGTGCAGCCGTGTGCGTTGGCGTGTGTTTCCGTGTCGCTGGCGTGTCGCGTGATGTAGCCGTGTTTGCCGACATGAGCCCTTGCCTCCCCCCACCCCACTCCCCTCGTTTCTCCCGTTGGTTTCTAGAGCTCTTCTCATCCTCCGCCCACCCCATCTCCCCATCCTCCCTTGCCCCACGCAGAGCGAGGCCAGGGCGCCTGGGACGCCGGGGGTTGGGACCAGGACACCTGGATCCTGAGAAGGAGAGGGATGCGGCAAGGGTAGAGGACTGAGGCCGGGGAACGCTGCCCAGATCCTGGGCTGATTCTGGTCTCGCCTCTTCGCCTCTCTCCTCTGGTCTCTCAAGGCTCCTCCCTCTCTCCCCCCTTCCCAGCTCCATTCCGCCCCCGGACGCATCCTCACCATCGGTGCCCAAGAAGCAAACGGAAAAAAAAAAAAAAAAAAAAAAAAAGGAAAATAATCACCCTGACCCCACCCCCTAGCCTTGCATGTCCCGTCCCGAGACCTTCCCACCCTGGGCCGGGCCGGGCCCCCACGGGAAAAATAGCAAACGTCCAGCCAGCGGGTCAGCCGTGTGCTGCCTCTCCTTCCCCTCCCCGTTGCGGGGGATGGGGGTCGCGATGGGGCAGACGGGGTGAGGGGATGGAGGTGGGGCGGGGAGGTCAGCGGGATGGGCATATGACCCGGGAGGGGGGGGGTGGTCCACGCATGGGTGAGCTACCAGTTGGGCACACTGAGCGTTGCTGATGCCGGAGGCAGGACAGCCAATATGGTGCAATCCTTGCCCTGGGTCTGAAGCCAGTTCAAAAATTTAGACTAGAGGAAGGGCAAATATGTTTAATTTCAAAATCTTTGTTGGGAAGGATGGCGGGAGGAGCCTGTTTCGTGGGGAGTCCTGAGGGAAGGACAAAGTGGCCAGGAGCTTAATAGAATGTGTCAGGGCTTGGGGTGGGGGCACCAGGAGTTTCAGATTCAAGGACCAGGGGTACTCTTGGGAACCCGGGGAACTGCTGTCCCTGTGCAGAGGGGGTTGGGTCACTGACTGGAGTCACTGCAGGGGTTCTAGAACCTAGGGACACCTCTCCCAAGGCTGGGTCTCTTCCGGCATAGTAGAGAGGGCTAGGTATCCTCTGGATGGATGGGGGGCAGGGAATGGCATTTAGCATCTGCCTTCTCCCAGCTCTGGGCCCTGGGAGTAGGTGTGAAATTTCCCTCAGCAGAGTTAGAGAAAAAGATGTAAAATTTTGAAACTTGCCATGCCTTGGTCCTGGGGTGAAAAAGTCCCTGGATAGGGGCAATCGTGGGAACCCAGGGTAACCTTAATTAGCACTAGGTCACTAAATGGGAACAGCCCATGGCTGGGATCAGAGGATAGAATCTAGAGCCCAGGATCTCCTGCCTTTGGGGCCTGGCCATGGGGAAGGGGATCAGGGCACCCCTTTCTGGTCTTTACCCAGGAAACAGTGCGGTCTCTACTGTCCTCCCAGTCATAGAGGGGCTGATAGCCAAAATGCTTCTGGGCTTTGTCTGTCTGCACAGTGAAAGTGGTGTTTGACAAGGCTAGAGTGTAGGGGTTGAATAAAGGTGCATAGACCAAGAAGGGCCGGAGTAGCCACTGCAAGAAAGCATTGAGAGTGGCCAAAAGGAACAAGACGAAATAGGGAAGAAGGGGCCGAGTTCCCAGGATGCGAATGCCACAGCGGCCCAGGATCTCCATGTTGAAGTCTTCATAGCTCTTATAAGGGGAGTTGTCATAGCAGAAGTAGACTTGCCCACCCATGGTGGTGGCCCTGGAGGCTAACTCTCTAGCTGCCAGCACATGCATCCATGCAACATTGCCTGAGGGGAGAGGTCCCATCATCTAACCCATTAGCCAGTCCTTTCACATAGATGCTGCTCAAACACCTAAGAGCCCTGTCCACACTCCAGAGATCCTGCAAACAACTGATTTCTGCCTTTGACTACCGAGTCTTTGACTACCCCAGCCATGGTCCTTCTCTTATAGCCCTTTTCCTAGGTCTGGTTCTTGCCAGAAGAACACCCACCCCCCAGCCTTCACCCACATCCAGAATGTGGCTTCCCCAGGCCCAGCCCTAATCTGGCCTTTGTCTGCCTAGATCAATGGTTGGCAACCTTTTTGGCCATGAGAGCCTTCCTTTGGAAGGAGGAGGATGGAGGCGGAAGGCGCTGGAATATGGGGTGGGGGCTGAAGGGCCCCCTGGGGCACATCCTGGGGCTTTGCCTGGACTGGCTGGTCCAGGAGGTGGAGCCGGATATGGCTCCAGAGCCATACGTTGCAGACCTCTGGCCTAGATGTTTGTTTCCACACATCTGTGGCCTTCACCTCATGTTTACACTGTTCAGCACCCAACCCTCTCCTCCAACCAGAGGGCTTTTTCCTCACCTACATAAACTCTGCCATGTTCCACAGAGGGAGGGATGGCCCTGAAAAGCCACCCACCAGTGCGCCGGGCCTGGTGGTAAAAATCAAGCATGAGCTGGTGGCCTTCGCCATAGATTCCCGTGGGACGAAGAGAGCATGTCACCAAGGGAAGTCCACCACGGACCTGAGCAAGAGAGAGAGCTATTGAGACCCAAGCTTCCTGCCCCTCCCCACCAGCCAGCTCCCTCACTACTTCTTTTGTACGCTGTAATGGAAGCAAGTGGGGCAGTCCTGTGCCCCCAGTTTGCAAGTCGTTGGGCATCTTTTAGTGGCCTGTTTCTTCTACGTATGAGTACATACAAGAAGGCTCATCTTGGTGTCTTTGAAAGAACCCTGTCCTGGGGATCAGAAGACCTAAATTATAGTCTCAGCTCTGCCATTAACACTGTTGTGACCTGGAACCAAACATTCCTTTTTTGGACTTCAGTTTTTTCTTCCATAAATTTAATGCCCTCAAAGCTCCAGACAACCCAAACAACTGAGCCTCCTTACCTTTCTCCCATTGGCCTCAATGATCAGCCTCTCTGCCTGGGCCTTGCTTCGAGGATAGGGCTCTTTATGTATTACCTCATAGTGGGTGTCCTCATTGCCCCTGGATGTGGATGAAAATTCATAGTCTTCAGCCAGTCCCTTCACCCCATTGGGATACATTTACTATTTATCTCAGTATTTAAATATACTTTCTATGTGTTTCCAATTGTCCAAATCCTTTACAATCATCTTGTTTTCTTCACAATTACCTTTTAAAATAGATACAACGATTAGGATGGGATTCATTTTTCAGATGAAGAAGACCATATGGTAGAGTGGACAGAAAGCTGATCTTGGAGTTGGAAAGGTCTGAGTTCAAGTCCTAGCTGACACTTTGAGACCTTGGGCAAATCCCTTAGCCTCTTATTACCTCGGGCAACACTCCAAGATTAAAAGTAGTATTGTCCATCTGTCCCTCCATATCAGGAATCCCCTGCACGCATGAAACTGCTGATAAGAGGCAATGTGCTCAGAGTAGCAGAGCCAGATCTAGAACCCAGGTCTTCTAGGTTCAGGGTCTCTTCCTGGTCCAGAGATTTTCCCACCATGCCATTCTCACATAATTCTGCTTGAAAGTTTACAAAGGGCTTCTAGTCACCCTCAGCAAGTCAGGGAGATGAGCACATTATCATTTTCTAGCACAGGCAAGACTCCTGCAGAAGGGAGGGATGGGGAGGGGACATAAGGTGTACCGGTAGAACGGATGTCCCTTGCTGTTGGGCCCCAGGGCCTCCATGCTGCTAGTGTACACCAGGAACCGAGTTCCAGTCTGCACACAGGCTTCAATCACATTCTGAGTCCCTGGGGGAGGGGGAGGAGGTAGAGCCTTGTTCTCCTTTTTTCCCAGCTTCCCTCCTGTCCTAACTACTTCCTCCCCACCCCCCACCTGTTCCTTGCCCCCTGCTCCCTACCTCCCTAGCCAAACTTTCCTTGGCCTGAATTCCCGGGGAAAACCAACGGATGGGAGGGAGAGGGTTCATTGCCCAAGTTAGGGAGGGAGCCACATGAATGGATTAGGCTGGGCTGGCACCCTGGGTGTAAGGAGCCCTCACCCTGCACATTAACCCTGTAGATGACCTCTGGGTCCACGAGGCCCCACACATCCACCAGCCCGGCTATATGAATGACTATGTGGGCTCCGGCTACAGCTGCCACCACATCCTCAGATCGAGTCACATCCCCCTGGATTGGGATCACCTGCACGGGCCCTGAGGGAAAACAGACATAGGCCTCACGTGGCGTGTTTCCCTCAGCCCTTCCTGGCCATCACCACTGGGGTAACACCCTCCAGATCTGAACTTTCCATCCATGAGTCACTCCCCCCATCCAGATGCAATCCAGTCATAAACACGGCCCCCCAAGAGGCCTGGAGGGAGAGGTTGGGTTGCCTCCCTTTGTAATGGGGATTACGGAAAGGCTTCTTGGCCTGGAGTAGGAATGGGGGCTGGGGATTGGATAGGAGGGTCAAGGATAGGTCCAAAGTACTCTCTCTTCCCTCACCAGAGTTTAGCGCCTCCAGCCAGGGCCCCAGGTGAAGGTCAAACACCCGAAGCTCTCTGAGTCGGGATTCCCGCTCCAGCAAGAGCCTAACCACATGTTCCCCTAAGAAGCCGCAGCCCCCTGTCACCAGGTATGCCAGATCCCGGTCTCCGTCAGTCATATCTAACTGCAGTGGGAGAAACAAGTCAGGCTGGCCCAGCCCCCCCCAAACTCCACCAGGGGCTATCTCTGCTCCTCCCAGATGGCTCCTTTGTGGTGGCCAGGAGCCCAGTCATACTCACCGGTGTCCCGAAAACGCTCATCTATGACTCGTAAAGATGGAATGTGCACATTCGGGCCAGAGCTAGACCCAGCCTGGCTTTATTGTCCGACAAAACCAGGAGCCACCGGCCAATCGAGGGATGGGGGTGGGGTGGGACAGGAGGGAAGGGAGGATTCTGTGCCTGGTAAACTCTTTAAATCCCAACACTCTGCTCCCAACTCAAGCTGAAGAAATCGGGTGGGAGAGATGGGAGCTGTGGGTGGGCAGAAGATTGTGGAGAGGGTTGTATGAAAGTAAAGAGGGGAGACAGGTGAAGGATTCTGGGGGCCCACTAGGCATGAGAACCTCCTACCTGCAAGAGATCCACTCGGCAGAGGTCCGTCAGCTTGTGAGACAATTCCTACAACCCTTTAGGACCAAACCTTGGCCACTCCACTTTTTCAATAGGACTCAGCTCCCCTTCCCCTGCCTTTTCCGTCCTCCTTCCCCTATCCCAGCTGCTATCCTAAGTACAGCCCCTTCTACGAACCAACCAACCTACAGTCCCCAGTGACTCCCATTCGCCCCGCCCTCTCCTCTGGAGGAGAAAGCACCTCCTGCTGACCCAGACTGGCCACTGCATCTGCTAAGCTGCCGGACCAGGGCATGGGATCTGTAGTGGCGGCTGCCCACCATCCCTCAATTCCTTGACCCCCAAGGTTGGCGCTGTCTGTATTCATGAAAAAAAGGAAGGGATGCTAAGAAGGGGAGAGACAGTTTGAAGGTTTCCGCTGTTGACCCATCACTACTGGCCATTCTATTTGCTTTGACTGATTTTCCCCTAAGGCAGGGGGAGGGGTTCTGGTAAGGGAAGCTAGGATGGGGAAACCGCAGAACCCATTCACATAATCTTTAGCAAGAAGTTAGATACCATCAGCTAGTCCGTGGGCAAGTTTCTCTGCAGAGGAGGAACATTCCAGCATCTAACTGATGGAGAGATGAACAAAGGTGCTTGGACTTACCACTTCCTATTCCCCTCTACACATTTTTTTTTTTAAACCTTTACCTTCTGTCTTAGAATCAATACTGTGTATTGGTTCCAAGACAGAAGAGTGGCAAGGGCTGGGCAGTGGAAGTGAAGTGACTTGCCCAGGGTCACATAAATAGGAAGTGTTTGAGGTCAAATTTGAACCTAGGACCTCTTGTCTCTGAATCCACTGAGCCACCTAACTGCCCCAATAATAGATGTTTAAAAAAACCCAAACAACCCTTCTCTTCCATTTTAGAATCAATACTGTGTATTATTTCCAAGGGAGAAGAGAGGTAAGAGCTAGGAAATGGGGGTTAAGAGACTTGTGCAATCACACAGCTAGAAAGTGTCTGAGGTCAGATTTGAATCCAAAACCTCATCTCCAGACCTGGCTCTCTATTCCCACTCATCTAGCTACCCCAAAAAGATGATCTTTAGGGTTCATTCCTGCTCTAAATCTTTGATCCCATCTTACCTGTACTTGCATATCTCAAAGAACTAATCCTATCTATTCCTACATAAACACCAGGTAATATGGCCAAATTCCAACCATCAAAATCATAAAGGACTGACAACTTTTGTACAATAAAGTTTAATCACAATTATAAAAATGTGGCGTCGGGTCCGAGGCATCCGCGCTATTAACATATGTACAAAACCAGGCCAACAGGAGTGGGGAGGATAGAGCTGGGGTCAAACCCTGGGGTCCTCTGCCATCTGCCTTCTCCCAACCACTGGCCAGCTGTGCAGCCACTATGAGGTGGGAGTTAGAACAGGCCTTTTGAAGAACAGGACAGAGGCAGCTTAGGGGGGGAACAAGAGACACCCTCCCATGTCCCAACCCCCCTCCTCCCCTAGGCCTGGCCTTGATGCCTCTAAAGCCCAAAGTGAAGGCCAAGGTTTCAGATAACCCCTTGTGGCCCCTTAAGTCTAGTATGGTCAGACAATAAGGCCAGGGGAATCAATAGACCCTGTCTTCCCTGGTCTGGGGGAGAGGAGGGAGTATTAATACCAGGGAAGGGAGAGATTCCCAGCTGGGGTCCAGGAAAGAGCTCTCCTGAGGGGGGGGAAATATGGCCAGCTGCTCCAGAGACCCCAAAATGTAGAGGGAGGAGAAAAGGGGTACAGGGGAATAGTCCCCAATAAAACAAAGTGGGGGGATAGGAAAGTCCTTTCCCCCCTCAAAGAACAGCATCTGTACAGGCCGGCACCCCAGGTTTCCACAGGAAACAGCCGCTAGCAGCTACAAAACATTTACAGTTTCTTCTCCGAAAAGAAAAAAAAAGTGGGGGGGCAGAACCTGCCTCATGTTTAGGGCATTCCCCACAACCCAGAATCTGGGAGACCCATTCTCTCCACAAGTAGGGGAGTGGAAACACTCCATTTCCCCCCCCCCCCTGTATCTAGGTTCCTAAACGGTGGGGTAGATTTTCTTTGCTCATCCAGCGAAGAACTCATGCCCTGTCTCCCTCTCCCACCTGACCTTGGGAACTACAGGAAATGGAGGCTCAGGGTCTAAGTCTGGACCCCAGAATATAAATCAAAGGGCAATTCAAGCCCTAGCTGGTTCTCTAGCTTTGTGGTAGGAATAAATTAGGGGCATGTGTTTGTTGGAGGAGGGGGTGGTAGGGTAAAGCCAGCCCCTCCATAAGGCCCTTAGTTGAGGGAGCCCCGGCAACTTTCAGTGCCACACAAACATGGGATCTTGTTGTCTTCCAAGGGGAATTTGTAGTCATAGGTTATCTCTTCATCCACCCCAATTGGCTGCTTGGAGTAGATTACAATTTTCTTCTGGGCTTCAATGGTGATCACCTTGGCATAGCAGTTGGGCTATAGTTGGAGAGAAGGAGTTATTTATTAACTTTGACTTTTTGGTCCCTTCGCTTACTGCAGGTTTCTCTCCCCAAAATCAAATGTCCCAAATCATGTATCCCCCTTTCTACACCCACGTCTTGCTCTCTAGTTTCCTTAAAAGTACCCTCCTAAACCCAAATAACTAGTCCTAGACCAGTCCATGCCCAAGCCCCAGCTCTCACCGTGCAGCAGTGATTGATAAATCTTGCCAGATTTCCACATTTTGTGGCATCAATGATGGTGTCATGGTCCACTCGAAAGAGATAGCTACTGCCAATGCCCTCCTGCACATACCGTTTCTCCCGCATGTCAGCCACCACCTGACAAGTCAAGCATCAGAAAAAGTTTTCAAAAGAAAACCAAGATCTTCCTTCTTGCATTACATTCTTCCCCATCTAAGTCTTTGAAGCTTTCAGTACAAATGACATTAGAGGTCAAGCTGGTTATCCAAGCACACTTCATTTACATTTGCCTTGACATACTAGACTTTCCACTATTTAGGCCCATGACAGCCTACTCTGCCTCTGGTCACTCCATAAAACAATCCCCACCCCCCACCCCCCCATACCCTGTCTCTCCAAGCCTGTCATATTTATCTTTTTCCATCATGAAAGAGCTCCAAAAATTCTACCTCCTCCACAAAGCATTCCCAAGGTGACATGGAAGACATTTGCTTCCATTTATTCATCCACACAATTCTTCAGGTGTATATATATTTTTATGGAGGACATACCCTATGTATGTATGTGACTACAAATCACTTAGGCTTAATCACTTTTTTTAAAACCCTTAACTCCCATCTTAAAATTGATACTGTGATTTTGCTCCAAGGCAGAAGAGTGGCAAGGACTGAACAATGGGGGTTAAGTGGCTTGCCAGGGTCACGCAGTTAGGAAGTGTATTCATATTTGAACCTAGAACCTCCTGTCTTTAGACCTGGCTCTGAATCTACTAAGCAATCTAGCCTCCCCTAAAACCTTAATATTTTTATGATGGTGGTAAAGGCAAGTTAGCTTGTTCACCTGACGTATGTTCTGTCCCACATACTCTATAACCATCTCATCAGCTGCAATGGGCTCCATTGCAAAAAGACCCCACTCATGGATCCGGCTCCTGCCAAATCGTAGTTTTTTCTTCCGAAACTACAGGGGTAGGGGAGAAGACAGGAGAGAGAAATCAGGTATAAGGGATGCCATTCAAGCACTGCCTCTTTCCCCACTGCCCAATCCAACCTCCCTATTATGTATGTTACTGCTCAGCATTTTAGGTACACAATTAAGGGTGTGGTGCTTGGAGGACTGTGCCCCTCACACAATAAAAGGCCAATTTTCTCCTTTCCTTTTTATTCCAAGCTTTCCCCAATTCCTTGCTTTCCACATTTTGTTTTGTTTTGTTTTAAACCAAAGCTCTTCTCCATCCCTGAAACTCCACCCAGTCACTTAAGGCTTCTGTCTTGCTATGGCTATCACCCCTCAATGTCTCAGAGTATGCCCCTCTCTCCTAACCCCTCAGCCAAAGCTATTCTCACCTTGAGCTGATTCAATTTTAGCAGGTCACTGTCCACAATGGCTGATGTGCCAATGGCACTCAGTAGTCTTCGCTGCTCTGATCTTCTTTCTGACAGCACTCGGTTTGTCCCCTGGGAAGAAAAAGGACCTTATCAGTAGGGAAGTCCAAGGCAAAGAACAAAAACTGGTCAGCTGCAAAGAATGGCATCCTTACCTGGGTGTCTGAGCCCTCTAGTTGACGTGCAGAGACAGGACAGACATCCAAGTACTTATCCTTTTCTTTCTTACTGATGGGGTAGTAGCCTTCGCTGCGAGCTGAGCCAGTCTGATGCTCCCGGGGCCCATCGAAGGGCTTTCTCTTACGTTTGGGAGTGGTCAAGTTGGTGAGTGAGATGAGGTTAAGGAAGAAAACAGGTTCTTCAGTGGCCTAATCCCAATCCCTACAGAAGCTCAAGAAGAGTTTGTAGCCCTGCCTGGCCACCCCCCAATCTGGAAGGAGAGCAACCTGAACTGGTTATGAGTCAATGCAGGAGAAGGTAGGTTGTGGGGAAAAAGGGTAAGATATGCCCAGTCCTAATAACCTACCAACATTTGTCACAACACAAATCTTGAAAAGACCACGGAAACATGTGTTAGGCAAAGAATGAAATGAAATGAACAAAGATGAAGGTGAAAAGTAGCAGACAAGAGAGACTTTAACAATGGAGTCACAGAAATATCTTTCAAGAAGGAGCAAAGGTGAACCTTGGGACTTTGGGTACAGTCACTCCCATATCTGCTAGTCCCTGCCCCACAGAGATCTAGGATATTGGTGTGATGGACCCAGTGGGTATCATTAAGCCAGTCAGCTCCACTGTCCTGCTGCAGCAGCCTCTCATACGTGAGTCTTAAGTAGCCCATGTCCTCGGCATCAAGCCCGGAATTCCAGATGTCGTACAGGATGGTCATCTGCTCAAACTCACTTCGGGGCTCGTAGCTGGGTGGGGGTGGTGGGGCAGGTGGCAGGGGCTGTCGACGGTGCCTGGCATGGGATCGAAGGCTCCTTCGCCTCAAGGCTCCTTCCCCATCACTGCTACTGCTGCTACTTTCAGATGATTCAGACTCCTCCTCTTCTTCTTCTTCCTCCCCCTCTTCCTCCTCCTCCACCTCAGCGACCACTACCTCAGGGGCTTCTAGAACCTCATCAGCAGGTGAGCTGAAGACAGTGGCAGGAGAAGGAAGTGGTTCCAGGGGTCTGGAAACTGGGGTTGGGGGAGCATGCCGGACAGCCAAAGCATAGTTATGCTCCAGAAGAACGTGAATAACTGAGGGAACTGTTGGCCCTGAACGATCAGCCTCATCTGAGGTTTCTGTGGCCTCAGAATCATCCCCTACAGGTAGAACTACCAGCCCTCGCCGAGCTGGAGCTGGAGTGAGGGCCAAATCTGCCAATACTGCCAGGTCTACTTCAGTCCCCGGTTCTTCTTCTTCTGGCAGACGACCCCGACCTCCACTCCGGTTCCGCCCCACCCGGGATCCATCCTCTGGCCAGCTCTTGACCAAAGAAGCATGGTCCAAGGGCAGATTTCGAATGGTCCGATCCCCACCCCGGGAGATTTTTCGGGAAAAGGGACCAGGAGGCTTAGCTGGAGGTGGAACAGGTGGGGGAACCTCAGGGGTTGGGGCAGTTGGGGTTTCCTCTGATGCAGAGAAGGAGACTGTTTTCCGGCGCTTCTTCGGTGGCGGGAGAAGTGGGATAGGAGATGATGGACACTCTTCAGGCCGGGGTGCAAGAGGTAGGGGAGGAGAAGCTTGGGGGATAGCTGGTGGCTCTGGGGGATGCTGAAGGGTCTCAGGCAGTGGCTCCTCAGGAGGACCTGGTGAAAGGGAAGTGGTAAAGAAAGAATGAAAAACCCAACTTTCAGGTTGATAGGTTCTTGTAATGAGCTGGTGTTTATCCCCGCGCTATGCCAGTTACACAATCATACTAATATAAGGACCACTTCAACTCAGTGGGGTACAATATCATAGGATCAAGCGTCACAAGGGACCTTAGGTGAAGGTGGTCTAATTAAACAATGTCATTTTACATATGAGAAAACTATGTAGGAAGGAGAAATGGCATTTTCAAAGTCACAAAGTTAAGTGAGAGAATAAGGATTAGAACCCAGGTCTCCTGGCACTAGGCCTGAGGGTTCTTTCTACCACTCCATATATGATTTCTGCATTCTTGTTTCCTTTATTCACTTGAAACTCAAAAGTCCTCTTTTCAAACAGGGTGTAAATACAGGCTGTTTTCAGTCTACTCTCCCATAAATCTACCCACCTAGAGGCCTCACTGGGGCCTTCTCCAGCTCAGAAACAGGCATTACAGGTGAGACTGAAGTCTTCTCTTGTTCTGGCTCCTCCACAGAGGCAGGAAGGTCTGATGGGATGTCCCGAGAGGGTGACAAGGCTGAAGAAACCATTGATGGCTCCTCTTCCTCTTCTTCAGATGCAGAGGAGGAAGATGAGGAAGAGGAGGAGGATGAAGGGCTTGAAGAAGAGCTGCTAGAGGAGCTGCCACTCTCAGAGTCTGAAGTGCTGTCATTCTCACCTTCTGATTCAGGATATGGAGAATACTTGGAGGAGGACGCACTTTCCTCATCCTCACCTGAAAGTCCAGTCAAGAAAAGGTAAAGAAAAGGCAGTCAGGATAGAAGAGTAGGCCCCATCTAGAGCTCATTATACTTAACAGGCCAAGGATATGGTCCAAAACTTCAAGGGATGCTGAGAATAGGAAGAACCTAATGCTGTAACACTGAAACACAGGGCCTTGGGGAGGGGACAACTGACTGTGTCTACAGTTGTCCCTCTGCCCTCCCCTTAAGGCTTCCAAAAGGAGAGCTTTGATTCACCTCCAGATGCCTCTGCCTCCTTCTTACTGGCCTCCATGGTTTCACTGTGCTCTTCCTCCTCTTCCTCCTCCTCCTCATCTTCTTCATCCTTAGGAAAAGAGTCAAAAATAAGCAATTCTGATTCTCCAATCTTATGGAGTAGGATCTAAGCCCATAACCAGAATGGGGTATTACACAAAGTCAGTGAGACTTCCTAGAATATGTATGCCAGCATTATTCCCACTGCTCAGACTGAAAAAGCAAAACATGGCTGGCTCTTTGAAAGGGAGAGATGATCCACTAGGGAAAGAGGACCCAAGACAGCCAATTCACAGACAAGCCCAGAGATATGTAGCTGATATACCCAGGCTCCCCACCAGCAAAGACACTTCACTTACTTTGTCAGAGGAGGACTCTTGGGATGCCTCTTCCCCTTCACTGTCTAGAGCAAAAGGTTTTCGGTGTTTGCCCTGGGCCTTACTCCTTTCCTCTTCCCGCTTTGAGCCCTTCATTCCTGGACGACTTGATTCTCCAGCTTCCTTATCTCGATCAGGCTCTAGAGATCAATGTTATTATGGTAATATATTATCAAGAATAATTCCTAGTATTTGCCTAATGATTGAAAAACTTTCAAACAACATTTCATCTTTTATGGTAATGAAATATATAGTGGAGAAGTTATGCCTATTTACAGGAGGGAAAATGGATATACAATGAAAGTGATTTGCTCAAAGCCTAAGCAAATCAGAAGTAGAACCAAGGCTAGATCCACTTGGTTTCCAATCCAGAGAAATGCTTCCAAGAACTATTCTATCCAATTCCCAAATCTCCTCACTATATAACTCCTCTGGACAGCTTGGCCCAAGTCTCTAATTCTCTCTCCAAAGTTTCCCTCTCCTCACAGAAACTTGATATTCTGTCTAGCTTGTCCTCCAGACTAGATCGCTTACCATCATCATCCTCTTCAGCTGGGGTGGAAGGCCTAGGCCGTTTCTCTTCACCACCCTCTGAAATTTCAGATGGCTCTTTCCGCTTTACCTGCAATAAGGAGAGAATAAAGAAAAAGACACATGCTATCCTAGATTCCAGACAAATTCATTTCCCTACTTCCAACTCTTAAGATGAGAACTCTCATCATCCCCCTTTTTTTCCAGCTCAGATTCTAGGACTCCCAGTTTCCAGCACCTTGAATGAAGGTAGTCGAAGTGCTCCTCGAAGCCCAGAGCCAAATCCAAAGCCCTCAAGCCCTGAAGCACCCCCACTCTTGGCCCAGTCCACAAGGGAGAGCAGCCCAGGCTCCTTTAGTTTTGTCTTTTCCTTGTCTTCCTCTTTTGCCTGTTGCTTGGCTGCATTCTGGAAAGGCTGTGAAGAAGGGATATGCAAGTATGAACACTGAGTAATACAGCATCTTACCAAATTGATTCCTTTCATCCAAAAAACCATTCCCAGATCCTATGTGTTTTCCTCCAATGTTTTCCTTTAGCCTCTTCCCCAAATTTCTGCTTCCCTCTTTTAATTCCTATTCATCTCTTAAAACCCAAGGACAGGACTATGGAATCCCAGAGATAAAGGTATCTTTTCTAGTCTAGCCTTGACCCAAAGCATCCACCTCATCTCTGACCTCTTCAAGAGCGATTTCCTAGACACTGCTTTAATATGATGAGTGGCTTTTCATTATCAATTCATTCCATTTTTGGAAAGCTCCAAGATTTTAGTAATTCTTTAGATTGAGCTGAAAGCTGCCTCTTAATAATGGTCACCACTGATCTTCATTCTGAAGTTACATTACAACCTTTGGGAAATTAGAAAAGAGTCAATCATGTCTCCCCTACTGCCCATCCCTTGGGGAAGTCTCTTTTCCAAACTAAAAATACTCTCAATTCCTTCAGCCATTTCTCATAAAACCATCATTCAAGTGCTTATTAGCTTCACTTCTCCTCTCAGCACCCCAACACACACACACACACACACACACACACCACACACATACATACACACACACACACACACACAGATCCTCAGCAGCCCTCACTCTTACCTTGGCCTTTTCCTCTTTACTTTCCCACCACTGGTCAAAAGCTCCAAAAGCTACATTCTCCACCATCTTGCGATTAAGGTCTCGCTGCATGATGTTCTTCATCTCTTGCACTAGGGTAGCCAGCACCCGACCCACTGTGCCAGCAGGAGGTGGCGCCTTCCCCTCTGTCAGTTCTACATCTTCCCCAGAAGTTGGGTGTTCCTCCTCCCCTAAGGCAGAGGATGAAGGCAAGGGCTCTGCCTGCAAGGGCAGGTGATATGTCTCACGGGCATAAGACCCTCGGTTCTCCTGTCCAGGGGTATACAGAGTATAGGGTAATGTGTAGGCAGCTTCTTGATGTGGAGGGAATGGAAGGAAATGTTCGCCAAAACCTCCACTAGGCGGGGCTGCTGATGTAGCAGTTACCCCTGTACCCTGCCGCAGCTGGTGCAACCTGGTCAACATTTGGGTCTGCATCTGGAAGGACATGGGCATCCCTCCCCACTGAGCCCCAAGTCGGTCCATCAGCTCAAGGGAGTTGACAAAATCATAGATGTGGGGGGGAGGGGGAGGGGGAGGAGGATACTCAGGGGGTGGAGGGGCCTCTGGCCGCGGTGGGAGGAGGTAGGCAGGCTGATGGGGATAGCCCAGGGGAAGGGGAGCCAAAAAGGGGGGAGGGGGAGGTGGTGGTGGTGGAGGAGGTGGTGGTTGTGGCGGTGAAGGGGCTGTTGGGGGTGATCCTCCACCATCATCATCTGAGATTTCCATGTCCTCGCCTGAAGAATGAAGAGAGGCCTAGGAGAATATGGGGAAGAGAAGGGTTAGAAGGATTTTACTCTCCCAATTCACTGGTTTTCTTTTTTTAAAAAAATTGGGAAGCCAAGATTCCCTCTCAGAACTCAGGCTTTTTCTCTTCTCACCTGGTCCTGTCCATTTGCTGTGGGAGACTCTCCAGTAGTCCCAGGTTCAATGCTCCCCATAGGAACAACATCCTCAAAATTTGCAGGCGCTGGGGGAGGTGTGCAAGGCCCATGAGTTGGTCCCAGGGGGACCTCACTCCCAGTTTCTCTAGCCCCAGGGCCCAAACTATTGCTGTCCTCTTCTTCTTCTGTGTCTGAGGCCAGGAAGGAGAACTTAGATCGCTGTTCCTTCAGCAACATTTCAATCCGGGAATCTAGGCTGCTGTGCTGGGCAAAGGGCACACTCTCATTGGTGATCTCTGGAGCAGGTGAGCAAGATCGAATAGGAGATGCTGGTCGAGGTGAACTTCTGGCTTCCTCTTGTTCAGGGCTGGCTCCCCCACCTCCTCCACCACCAGGTTCTGGAGGCTCTGGAGGTGCAGCCTCTGGGGCAGGAGGTCGATAGTCCTGGTCAGCAGGGCGACTGGGCTCAGGGGGAAGGTAGGAGGTATAGGAGGGTGGGAAGCGCTCAGGGAAAGGGGTTGCTGGGGACTCCTCCCGGGGTGCACGTCGGGGTGGGTAAGAGGCATGGCGCTGGTATCGGCTACTGCTCTCAAAATATGCTGGATAATGTGAGTCAGAACTACGGTAATGTGAAGAAGAGGAGGAGGAGGAGGAAGAGGAGGAGGAAGAGGAGGAGGAAGAGGAGGAGGAGGAAGAGGAAGAGGATGATGACGTTGATGAAGATGATGATGAAGATGATGATGAGGATGACGATGAAGAAGAGGCAACAGTGGTAGCTGAAGAAGAGAAATGACGGCGGGAATAGGAGTCCTGATAGCTGTTCTCTGACCGACGAGGCTTATAGGAAGAAGAGGTGGTAGAAGAAGAGGAATCTGGATGGTAACTGGAATAGCCAGGAGTTCCTTGCCTAAAAGAAAACATAAAAGGTCAAAAAGGAATCAGGATAAAAAATCCCATTCTATGCTTATGTGGCATCAAACCCAGGTATTCTAGTTGCGAGGCCCTGAAAATCCATTTAAAAATATGGTTCCCATAAGAGCCAGGCTTCCCGTATTCCTAAAACAGACTGTAAACTCCCTGAGTCCAAAGACCACGTGTTCCACACAGCACCTGGCACAAGGCCTCGCACACAGAGTAGATATTCAATAAATGTTTTGTTTTTTTTTTTTTGAAATAATAACAGAAGCAAACCCCTCAGACTCAGATGTTTTGCCTTCCAAGCATAGTTCCCAGACTTCAGTAGCTGAGGGAACCCAGGTATTTTTTCCTTCAATACCTGCTGGAATAGGCAGAGTCCTGGGAATATGGGGTGCTGCCCCGAGAGGTATAAGGCGTCCCTTGAGAGGATTGTGGCGTGAACTGGCCATAAGAGGAAGGGGTGTCTTGCCGGCTACTAGAGTAAGTTGTGTCCTGAGAGCAGGGTGTGCCATTGCCAGGTGTGACTGGCACAGAAGTGCTTGATGGGTAGGCTGAATCAGATGAAGGCCGGCGTCGAGATTCCGTCTTGGGAAAAAGGGAGAAAAGAAAGTTAATAGTACACTCACTGCCCCCTCCTGGCATCAAGTTCTACATCTTCTTAAAAAACCCAAGCACTTTTCCCTAGGCCCTTCCTCCTTACATTTAGTTTTGTTCCTCACTTCAAAGTCCTTACCAGTCTTTCCCTCTTCAATCTTCTAACTACGCTGAATCCAGTCCTCTCTAAGAATCCAGGCATCTTGCCTCCCAGAATCTAGATGGTCCAAATCTAGGCAGTGCCAGCTTCTTACCGTCTCAGTGGGTATCCCAGATCCTTGGAACTTCTCATTCAAGGCCTTGCCCTCTGTGGGTACTGTTTGAGGGGTATAGGAGCCATTGACAATCAGCTCATAGTATTTCATCCGTTGTTGCCCTGGAAGACAGGAATCAAAAAAGTCAGTCCAAATAAGTGGAACATACTAGCCCATTCTCTTTTTGACAGTCCAGTTTCTCTCTCTCTTGCTTTAAATTCCCATCTTTATTTTCTCTTGGTCTTAGCACACTAAGGTCAAATTCTTTTACCCATCTCTAACTTTGGGATCTCAATTCTTCCACCTTTCCCAATTATCTAGATTTTTTTTTTCTCCAATAGGAACAGACCAGGATTGTATAAGAGAGGGAAGGGACATCACCTTTGATGTCAAGCTGGGCGTGGATGATATTGCCCATGACCGGGGTGTGATGGAGGTGTTTTACAGTCTCTTTGGCACCCCGAGTACTAGCAAAGAGCACTCGGGCTAGGCCTAGATGCTTTCGGGTTCGGGGGTGCAACAGGATCTCCACCTCCTCCACTTCTCCATACTTGCGGCACATGTCCTTCAGGAAGGTCTCTCGAACGTTGTCATTCAGCCGGGCAAAGGTCACTTCCTTCAGTGGGACCTGCCCAATGTAGAACTCATCAAGCTGTAGAGGGGAAAGCAGGAGCTGGGTCAGGGCCCAGAGTCACCCTTGGCATGGAGTAGAGGCTTCAGGAAGATCTGGTCATGGACAAGAGGCAGAGCCATAGGACACTGAGCCTTGGTCCAATCCGTAGATTCACGTGCATGTGTTGTGAGCAGGGGGGACAGGGAAGAGGATCTGAGCAAGATGATTCCATTTTACAAAAATGTGAAACAATGGGTCTAAGATTTCCCTTGCCTGTGCTTCTCCTACTGTGAAGTGAATGTAGGAGCCAAAAAAAGAAACCTCAGAAAGTCATAGAAGAAAGACCAAAAAGGCATCAAGAGGAAAGTGTTTACAAGTCAGTCCCCAAGATGGGGAAACAGTCAAGGCAGTGGAATCCTATGAAAAGACATAGAATACAGAATCTGAATTGGGAGTAGCTTCATAAGTTATCTAGCCCAATATGATTCTGTATAGGAAATCCTTCTTTTTAAAAAATTAGTTAATTAATTTTTTTACCAATTACACATAATAACAAATTTCCATATAGGTTTTCTGAATATGATCCAAATTATCTCCCTCCCTTCCCAGGGTTGGCAAGCAATTCAATCTGGGCTATACATGTATTATCAAGCAAAACATATCTCCATATTATTCAAATTTTTAAGTGAATAATCTTGTAAAACCAAAACCCCAAAACATATTGCCCAAATAAACAAATGAAAAATCGTAAGCTTTCATTTGCATTCTTACTAGGAAGCTCTTCTATGATATCTTTGACAAGTGTTCACCTTCTAGAGATTGGGAGTAATATGAAATTTACTTCCTCTATTCACTTTTGGACAACTCCAATGACTAGAATAATTATTTGAGGTATCAAGGAGGTGGAGTAGATAGAGCACTAGCCTGGAGTTAGGAAGACCCAAGTTTAAATCTGGCCTCAGACACTTACTAGCTGTGACCCAAAGGAGGTCATTTAATCTCTGGTTGTCTCTATTTTCACAATCATCAAAATGGGGATGATGATAATACCTAAGGTTGTTTTGAGGGCCAAATAAAATAATATTTGTAATGTGATAAACACAGTGACTGGCATATTGGAGGTACTTAATTAATATTAGAAACAGTGATCATGTTTATTTCTACCCCCTACCCTCCAGCCCTCCTTTCTTTAGACTAAACACCCACAGTACCCTCAAATCTTGAAGGTAATGGTTTCAGATTCCTCCATCATCCTTTAGAGATCAAAATCATTGCCTTTCTAAAAATGTGGCACCCAGAACTAAACATTACTCCAGATATGTTCTGATCAAGACAAAATATAGGAGAAACATAACCCTTCTCATTCTAGACACTGTTTCTATTGAAGCAACCCAAATTAAATTAGTTCCTCATTTTGTGAGATCTGCAACTATGACAAACAGGCCAAGGATGACCATAGGACTATATGATAAAGCAACTTCTGGGACTCGAGTCTTTAATATCATCTATATTAACTAAGCACTGAAGTTAGCAATGGAATTAAAAGATAGAGCTGCTACCACTTGGGATATCATCATTTTTCATACCACACAAAACTCAAACTCAGAAATCATATAAAATAGATTTCTTTCCTGCTCTCATTGTTGATTCAGGTCCCATCAGAGTGTCAATCATTCCTTCTCCAAAAGGTCAAGGCCTGCCCTTGTCCTAACTAGAAAACAATAACCAATCATAACTACTCAAGAAAGCCCACTCAGGAGTTGAATTATGAGTTGCTAGGTCAAGATGCTTCACTCAATTATTCACAAATGCTATGTACAGAGCTCTTACTCTTGCTCAAAGCCAAGCCCTTTCTCTGACCACTACATGGATCTGTACACTTCTTTGTACCTCTCACCCTACATAAAAACTATCAGATAACAAAAGATAGACTTACCTTAAACTTAGGAACTGGGAGGGAAAGGTCCCTGTTTTTAGACCAGGTGAGTCGTTGACGGGGGTCTTGGAGCTTGCTAACAATCTTGTAACCTGCATCCTAGGAAAAGAGATAGGGGAAGGCAATTTAATCACTTTGGCAGAAACGATTTAAGAACTTAGGCTCAGAGTTGGCTGAAATGTAGGACTGCCAAGTATCCAAAACAAGAGCAGAGTACAAAAAGTAGAAATTTTGGGAGACAATGATCTACCCAAGAATCTTGGGTGGTGAGGAGATCAGTTTAGGCAAAATAACTCACATTGACACTGAAATGAATTCCATCATAGCGGTAAACCTTTTGTGGGAGTCGGTGCAGTGCGGGGTCCACGATGAGTTTGTAGTTTCTCCACTGGAAGTTGGGGGGCTTTTGCCCATCTCCCCCTCCTTCCTGGTCCATCCTGGCTCATTTACACTATAAACAATTAAAGGAAAGGTGAGGCTTTTAATTCCCTGAGCTTTCCTTCACCCCTGTCTATACCCACAGTCTTCCCAGGGCCCCAAGTCATCCCCCATTGACAACCACACCCCTTTAGGACTCCACTTTGTTCTCCATAAATACACATACCACTTTCATTTGAAGTACCCCACAGAGCTTCATATATACCTGTCCAGTCTTCCTCCCTCTCCAACACATCCCTCTCCCCATAACTATTCTCTACTGCTTCCTTTCCCCACTGCCACCTATGTTTCCAAACCTCCTTTAATACACATTGAATAAAATCCTAACCTCATAACCTTCCTTCCTCCATATTTCTTTTCTTTCATATACATACATTCGCAGAATGTCCTTTTTCCCCTTTCCAACTCTCCTCCCTCTCCTTTCATCCATAATTCCTTCCATACATTCTCCCACAGCTCCCTTTCTCCAAACACATGCAACTTTCCCCCATTGAAAACCTCTGACAAATACCTATCGCCACAAAACCTTCTTCCCTAATACAACTCAGCCTTTACCTTACCCCAAACATGTTCTGTCCTTATAAATACCCCCTACAGTCCCCTTCATCACCACAAAGGTGGCCCCTCTTCCATGTCTATCCTGCACACTTCCTCGGTCTCAATCTGCCTCCTCCAGAAGCAGCCCTAAGAGCCCCTTCCCCAGATCCACAACACGCCCCCCCCCCTCCCGTGCCTGCTAAAGTGCCTCCCGAGCCCTATACAAACACGCCTCGCTCCCACCCTCAGCCCCCTTCCCCAAATGCCCTGGGACACTTCCTTGCTCAAACTCCCTTAAAAGACCCC
>NC_058130.1:201827648-201845506 GCF_016433145.1 Gracilinanus agilis
GGAGGAGGAGGAGGAGGGGAGGAGGAGGAGGAGAGGAGAGAGATCATAGCCTATCCAAACTATTCTCCTGCTTAACATTACCATGATTACTTGCAGCCCATGCTAAGACAACTGCCAAGTGAATCCAGAACTAGGTGTATGCCTGTTTTGCAAGAGTAGAAAGTTCCAGCTGCCTCAATATTCTAGTGTCATATAAATGTGAAGACCAAAAGACTTCAAAATCCAAGAACTGTTTACTCACTATGAACTGTTTTTGTGGGTCTTAGGCTTACATATCCTGATGCAATTCTTTCTGAGCTCTGATACTAAGTTCTCACTGCTCTGGTGTTTCTTAGATAATAAGTACTTCATTCTCTCCTGACTGTTGTTGTGGACCTTGTTATTTTCCAGTCCCTCCTGGGGCTGGGTCTTTCTGTGACAACTGGTCTAGATGGTCATGACTCAGTTTATAGTTTTGGTGTCAGAAGTGGGATTAGACAGAGGAATTAGTGATCAATCTCCAGATCGAGGTTCTGGCACCACTGAGACACCTTTGAATCTCTCCAACATCTGCTAAGGTGGGGTGAGTTGATTCATTCCCCATTCCCATTCCCCAATTCCTGCCTTGGTTGAGTGCTTGCCTTTCTTATTTGAGATTCTGTCCTCAGCTCTTGAAGAGTCTGCCTTTATGGGATTCTGCAGGTAAGAGTTTTCTTCTCACTATCTGACCTTCCTTCTTTGTTCAGCCTTAAGGTCTTATGTGGTACCATCAATCCCCTATTTTGCAACTTCTGTTTCATAAGATGGATAATAACTTTTCCAGGCCTGTAAGCAAATTGTGGATGATAATCTGCTGCCTAAAACTGCAATCCATCAAAAGGCTCTCTTGTGTGGGTCCAACTTCTGTTGGTTTTATGCTAAGTGAGTAGACTTTACCAAAGACGATGCAAGACTTTGTTGGCCCTATTGGGGAGTTTTTGATAAGGACAAATTGTACCTTAGACACAAATTAGTTGACCAAAGAAACAAAATCAAATTTCCTGAGTGGGACGCTTAAAACAATTTTTAGTTTTAATATAATGCAAAACAAACTTCCATTTTGGTCATTGTTGTAAGAACACACACAAACCCGAAGCCCCCAAATAAAACTGTAAATACATTCATGTGAAAATAATATGCTTTTATCCACATCCATTCATCTCCAACAGTTTTTTCTCTGGGGGTGGATAGCATAAGTCTTTCAGGATTGTCCCAGATCATTGCGTTGCTGAGGTTAGCCAAGTTTTCAGCTGATCATTGTACAACATTGCTGTTACTGTGTACGATGTTCTCATCATTCTGCTTATTTCACTCTGCATCAGTTTATGCAGATTTTTCAGCCTTTTCTGAAATCATCTTGCTAACATTTCTTATGGCATAATAATATTCCATCACCAACATGTACACTAATTTGTTCAGCCATTCTCCAATTGATGGACATCCCAAGTGGGACACTTTTAATAAGTGGCTCCTTGAAGACTCAGAGAGGGACCAAAAGTCTTGGCTTAAGTCAACCAATAAATAGATTAAGAAAGTTTGTCAGTTGTAGGTAACTTCCATTTTGGAAGAAATCAAAAGTGATCAGAAAAGTGATGAGAAAAAGGGACACAGTCATTCCTCTACTCCAAGGTCCTGACTGCTCTCTCCTTGAAACTGAAACCTTCTTCTCCAACTTCAGCCCCAATGTTCTCCTTCAAAATTAGAAGTCAACAAATTGTCCTAGTGGACAGGGAGTCCCCTAGCACACCTACTTAGTCTTACAAATTTTGGATCCATGGTCAGCTTCAGGCCATAGGAAATGCCTTTCCAAATCCCCTCCATTTGCATGGTGATTTCAGGTGACCTTTTACTCTTATAAACCTAATCTTTCTAATCCGTATCAACTGCTGTTTTTGGATTCTTGGGTTCCAGGATTCTCCTCAATTGCTAGGCCCCTCTATGACCTTCTTCAGGATTCTTCTCTTCACACCTTATTTTATTCTCTAATGATACCTGAACTGCATTTCAGACCTTGAAAGCAGTTCTCATTGATCTGACTACTTTAGGACTCCTGAACTATTCTCTCCTGTTCCACTTCTTCAAATTAAATCTAACGATTAAATGGGTACAGACCCTCAAAGCCCACCCCCATTCCCACCACCACCACCACCTTTTTACCCAAAGAAGGAGAAAAAGCACAAACTAGGGAACAGCTCCATGATTGCATGTCCTATCTTGATACCCTTCTCACACCAAGGTAGGGCTTACCCCAATTAAAAGTAAAAACAATTTCCAACATTTTTCTAAGATTACTGAATCTCAAATTCTCACTCTCCTCCACTCCCCTTGAGATGGTAAGCAATCTCATATAGATTTTACATGTTCAATCATGTAAAAAAATTTTTTTTAATCTTACCTTCCGTCTTGGAGTCAATATTATGTATTGGCTCCAAGGCAGAAGAGTGGTAAGGGTAGGCAGTGGAGGTCAAGTGACTTGCCCAGGATCACACAGCTGGGAAGTGTTTGAGGCCAGATTTGAACCTAGGACCTTCCTGTCTCTAGGCCTGGCTCTCAATCCACTGAGATACCCAGCTGCCCCCTTAAAACATTTTTTCAATATTATCCTTTTGTGAAAGGAAACTCAAATGAAAAAATTAAGAAAATGAAAAAAAGCTTACTTTGATCTGGATTCAGAGTCAGTTCTTTTTCTCTGGAAATAAAAGGCATTTTTTTTTATCAGGAGTCCTTTGGGATAGTTTTGGATTATTATATTGCCGAGAATAGCTGTTATTCATAATTATTCATTGTAAAGTATTCCTGTCACTGTACCATGTTCTCCCGGTTCTACGTATTTCACTCTGTTTCAGTTTGTGTTAGTCTTCCCATTTTTTTTCTGAGCTCCTCTTGCTTGTCATTTCTTACAAAACAATAGTATTTCATTATAATCATGCACTATAACTTACTGCATAACTGTTAGAAAAGCGGGCAAATTAGGGGAAGTGGAGGTTAGAACCTAAACAGGGGTAAGGAGGATGGAAAGTTAAACACAGTAATCATAATGGTGAAATTTTTTTTTGACAAGTCTCTAATAAAGACCTTATTTCTCAAATACATAAAGAAATGAATTGAATGTATAAGAATGCAAGTAATTTCCTAATTGATAAATGGTCAAAGGATATGAACAGGTTATTCTCAAAGTAATTAAAGCTCTCTACACAAAAAAAAACCCCAAACCAAAAACTAGTTCTCTATAATCATGCAAAAAAATGCTCCAAATCGCTATTAATTATAGAAATACAAATTAAGACACCTTACACCTATCAGATTGGCTATTATGACAGAAAAGGAAATGACAAAACTTGGGATATTGGAAAGCTGAGACATGAATGCATTTTTGGGGGAGTTGTGAACTGATTCAATCATTCAGAAGGACAATTTGGACCTATGCCCAAAGGGCTATAAAACAGTACATACCCTTTGACCCAGCAATATCATTACTAGGTTTGTATTCCAAAGAGATAAGAAAAAAGTGGGGGAAAGATCTATATGTACAAAAATATTTTAAGCAGCTCTTTTTAGAGGGACAAAGATTTGGAAAGTGAGGGGATCCCCATCAGCATATAACGCAATTTGTTCAGGCATTCCCCAATTGAAGGGCATACCCTTGTTTTCCAGTTTTTTGCCACCACAAAGACTGCAGCTATAAATATTTTTGTACATGTCTTTTTCCCTATGATCTCTTTGGGGTACAAACCCAGCAATAGTATGGCTGGATCAAAGGGCAGACATTCTTTTAGCTCTCTTAGGGCATAGTTCCAAATTGCCATCCAGAATGGTTGGATCAGTTCACAACTCCACCAGCAATGCATTAATGTAAAAAATATCAAGGGAAATAATGAAAAAAAATGTGAAGGAAGGGGGTCTAGCAGTACCAGATATTAAACTATACTATAAAGCAGCGGCCATCAAAATGGTATGGTACTGGCTAAGAGACAGAAGGGAGAATTAGTGGAATAGACTTGGGGTAAGTGACGTCAGCAAGACAGTGTATGATAAACCCAAAGAGCCCAACTTTTGGGACAAAAATCCACTATTTGACAAAAACTCCTCTTCCTCATGCCTTAATTTAATTTAATTTTTTCTATCATCCCATCATATCCAACTCATACCCTCAGCCTCTGACTATGTATCCTCTTAGCTCATTTGCCCTCTGGAATATCTTGATTCAGGCCCCCCCCAATCCTTTTAATATAGAAGATGCTAAGTCTTGTGTTATCCTGACTCTGGTTCCATAATATTTGAATTATTTCTTTTCAGCTTCTTGCAATATTTTCTCCTTGATCTGGAAGTTTCAGAATTTGGCTATAGTATTCCTGGGAGTTATCCTTTGGGGATCTCTTTCAGGAGGTGATTGGTGGATTCTTTCAACTTCTCTTTTGTCCCCTGGATCTAGAATATCAGAGCAGTTTTCCTTGATGATTTTTTTTTAACCCTTACCTTCTGTCTTGGAGTTATTACTGTGTATTGGCTCCAAGGTGGAAGATAGGTAAGAGTAGGCAATGGAGGTCAAGTGACTTGCTCAGGGTCACACAGCTGAGAAGTGTTTGAAGCTAGATTTGAACCTAGGACCTCCTGTCTCTAGGTCTGGCTCTCAATCCACTAAGATACCCAGCTGCACCCCCCTTGATGATTTCTTGAAAAATTATGTCTAAACTCTTTTTTTGATCATGGTTTGCAGATAGTCCAATAACTCTTACATTATTTCTGCTGGATTTATTTCCCAGGTCAGTTGTTTTCTGTCAGGGACTGAGGTCTCAGGGTCTGAAAAGGCAAAGGTCTGAGACCCCTGATATCAGGTGAGGTCCAGGGTCTGAAAAGGCAGAGGTCTGAGACCCCTGACAGTTTTCTCCATGAAATATTTCACATTTTCTTCTATTTTTTCATTTGTTTGATTTTGTTTGATTGCTTCATGATGTCTCATGGAGTCAATAGCTTCCACTTGGCCAATTCTAATTCTAAGACATGTTTTTCTTTAGTGAGCTTTTGTACCTCCTTTTTCACTTGGCCAATTCTACTTTGTAAAGAGTTTTTTTCCTTAGTGAATTTTTGTACCTTTTCCTCCAAAAGGCCAATTCTGTCTTTAATGAAGTTTTTCTCCTCAGTGCATTTTTGTATATCTTTTTGGCCAATTCTACTTTTTAAGGAGTTCTCATCTTTGGATTTTTGTGCCTCTTTTACCAATTGGTCTTTTCACTTTTTTTTTAAGGATATTAATTTCTTTAGTATTTTTTTGTGTCTTTTTTACCAAGTGGTTGACTCTTTTTTTCATGATTTTCCTGTATCATCCTCATTTCTTTTCCCAAATTTTCTTCTACCCCTCTTATTTGTTTTTTAAATCCTTTTTGAGTTCCTCCATCAATTCTTTTTGGGCTTGAAAGCAGTTCATCTTTTTCTTGGAGGTTTTGGATGCAGTAGTATTGACTTTGTTGTCTTCTGAGTTTGAGTCTGCTCTGTCACCAAAATAACATTCTTTGTTGTTTCTTTTTTTGTTGTTTGCTCATTCCTGCCCTTTTCTTTTCTTTTTGTTTTAAAAAAAATGTTAAAGCTGGGCTCTGTAACGGTGGTGAAGGGAACATTGTTCCAAGCTTCAGGTTCTTGTACAGCTGCCTTCAGAGCTGGCACAGGATATCTATCTGCGGCTACAAGTGCTGTTATACACTGGTGTTCCTCCTCACCCTGCAACTGTGCTCCAGGATTGCAATTTGATTTTGTGTATGGGCTATGCAACAAGAGTCTTGCACCCAGAGCCAGCAAAGTGACCCCTGTAATCTCCTTCTGAGCAGTTGTTTGACCTCCCTTACCATCTGTGGCTAACAGTTCTGGAAGCCTTGGCTGCTGCTTTAGCTGTGCCCAAAACCTGTTGCCTCAGTGTGTCCTGCCTTGGTGCACTGCATTAGACCTTTACCCTGGTGCACTAGATCCCTTATTGTTTTGGGCTGGAAAATTACTTCACCTTGTCTTTTTGAGGGTTATGCTGCTCCAGAATTCATTTTGAGGGGTTATATCATTGCTTTTTAAAGGGTAATTTGGTGGAAATCAGATAGGACCCTGTATCTTCTCCACCATCTTGGCTCTATCCTAACATCTACTTCTTTAATCTTGACCTGAGTCTGCATCTCAGAGTCTTTGTCTTTTAGTGTCTGTCTTTTAGAATTGATACTAAGTATTGGTTCAAAAGCAGAACATCAATAAGGGCCAGCCTTGCCCACAGTTCCCCAGATAGGAGGTGTCTATGGCCAAATTTGAACCTAGGTCTTTTCCATTTCTAGGCCTAACTCTCTATCCACTGAGCTACCTAGCTGCCTCTCTTGTCTTCTTTCAAGGCTCAGTTTTGGTGAATCAATGGAATCTTCCTTGATCTCCCAGGTTTTTAGTGTTCTTTGTCCTCTAAATGTACTATCCTCGAACATAGATATTCTCTACTTCCCCCACCCCCTATAGAATATAAGTTTCAAGAGATCAGGTATGATTTAATTTGTGTATATCTGAAACATCTAGTACAATGTTCTGCAAATAGTAGTTGCTTAATAAATGATTACTGAATTAAACTAAACCCTAATATTTAACCAGCATGAAAAGCTCTTCAATCTTTCCTTCTTAATACCTTTTCCCTTCATCTCCTCCACACTCTTCTGAGTCCAAGCCCTGGTAATTTCTTGTCAAGAGTATAATTACAGCTTTCTAACTAGTCTCTCACTTCTCTAATCTATTTTTTCCAGGATGTCCAAGATTCTTCCTAATCTACAAGTCTGGCTTTTTTTCCCCCTTGCTCAAAAACATTTAGTGGCTCTCCATTGCTGATAAGACAAAATATAAACCTTCAGCCTGGCATTTAGAACACTTAACAATTTATCTCTATTTAGCATTCTATTAACCAGCACTGAAGAAATGAGAATATAAGAGAGGAAGCCCATAAAGTCTTTCTTATTTTCCATTATTCATTCTGTGGGCCTGTCATTCATTCTGTGACTCCTGTCAAGCCAATCTTCTTATGACTCCAGAAATAGGCTATACTTATTCTTCATCGCCATCCCTTTGCTTGGTTTATTCTCCCTCCCTACAATGACCCTTTCCCTTCCCCTCTACCCATCCAAATCCTAACCCCTTGCTCAGTCCGATTTCTATCCGACAGCTCTCTGATCATCCCATTTGACAGGTGGGCAAAGGCATGCTAGTAAATGTATAACATGTGGCTCTCCAGGGAAAAAAAAGTACTCATGGCACTTTTAAAGTTTAATCTTATGCATTACTAGCATTTTCTCCATCACTTTCTCAAGTCTGGACAGCCAACAAAACAATAAATCAAGCCCCAATTTGTAGCATTTGCCAATTTTTTTAACCCTTACCTTCTGTCTTAGTATCAATATTGTGTATTGATTCGAAGGCAGAAGAGAACCCAGGACCTCCTGTCTCTAGACCTGGCTCTCAATCCACTGAGGTCCACTAGCTGGCCCTGCATGTGTGAATTTCTGAGGTACAAATGCTCAGACTGACAATTTAACAATAGATTTCTAGAAGCTAGTATAAACTGGTTGTAGCACAACCCTGGAAATATTATACTATGCATATATACGATATAGGGAGAAATAGATAGATCCTAGATATATGGAGAGATATACATTTTAGTGTTTTAATAAATGGATCCAAAGAGTTGTCATTAAAGGAGCAATGTTAGCTTGGAGGGCTATCTCTCATGGAGTGCTCTGGGGATTAGTGCCAATTCTATGTTATTTAACATTTTCATTAATTTCTTAGAGGTAGGCATATTTATCAGAATAGAAGGTGATATAAAAGTCTATAGGGAGCTGACATGTTCAATGACAAAAAACTATGTCTAAAAAGATTTGGACGTACTAGAGCTTTGAACTGTCTGATTAGATGAAACTTAATAGGAACAAATGTAAAGTTTTGCACTTAAGTTTTAAAAAATCATTTCACAAGTGGAAGACTGGCAAAGGGAAGACATATCCAGACAGCAGCTCTTGTGTAGAAGAAATCTGAGAAAATGCTTATAGAAACACTTTTCGTAGTAGCAAAGACCTGGAGGCAAAACAGATGCCCATCATTGACCAATTGGGCAAATTGTGGTGTGTGAAATAGAATATGACTGTATGATAAAGTTTGGAGCATGCCCAGATTGCCTAACATGGAGGCACCCTGCCTTTGCCTACCATGTGAGTGGGAGTGGCCTCCTTTGATTCAATGAGTGACCAGAACAGTCTTCATATTTAATCAAAATTATTTATTTTACATTTTATAATTTTCTCTAACTCTTGTTTGGTTTTAAAATCTTTCCTTTCCCAGAGATCTGACAAGTATACCATTCTGTGTTCACCTAATTTACTTAGTTTCCTTCTTTTTATTTAAGTCTTTCACCCATTCTGAATTTATCTTGGTGTAGGGTGTGAGATGTTGATCTAAACCTAATCTCTCCCATATTGTTTTCCAATTTTCCCAGCAGTTTTTGTCAAGTAGTGGATTTTTGTCCCAAAAGTTGGGCTCTTTGGGTTTATCATATACTGTCTTGCTGACATCACTTACTCCAAGTCTATTCCACTGATCCTCCTCTCTGTCTCTTAGCCAGTTCCATATTGTTTTGATGACTGCTGCTTTATAGTATAACTTAATATCTGGTACTGCTAAGCCACCTTCCAGACTGAGAAGGTCTCTCTTTCCTATGCTCTCTTTCCTACCTCATCCAAAGGGAGAACATCACAGTTCATTCAGAGCCCTGCTACTATGAACTGAACTGAGAGAAGACATGGAAGCCTTTCCTCCCACCACCCTTTACCCTGGCTTGAAGAAATGAGCCTGGCTGGGGTCTCTGTTTTGTATTATTTGACCTTCTCAGTTTTAGGTGCTAATATAATCTAACATCAAATTCCAGGAGTTTGAGCCATGGCAGACCTGGAGCCAAGATTGCAAATAGGATGTTGTAGCCAGCCTGTCAAAGAAACCTGAAAAAGTCAGAGTACCTGGGATTCTAACCCAAGGTGAGTTTTGGATTTGGAATTAGGATTGTGTGCTATATAGGAACTGAGTTAAGTTATAAACCTAATTCTCTCCCTTTTCACAGTGACCGAGGTGGTATGGAAGAAGGGGAATTATGCCTACTATGTGTTGGGAGGGTAAGTTAGCATATTTGCTAACATTTAAAGTAAATATTCCTTTGCAAAGGCCAGTCCAATTATTAATGGCTAATTGTAACTGGAGTAACTGGAGAAAACTGGAGTTTTCTCCCTCTAATTTGGGAGAAAACCACTGAGGGCAGGGCTGGAATCATTTGCAGAGAGCCTAGACATCCCAAAACCCCTTAAGGGTATTGGAGGAACATGGTGCAAGGCTGAAATAAATATACCTGACCTTCAGGCAGTGGGAGCCAGGGTAGTCAGTCATTGTAAGAGATGATATATAAGAGGAATGTGGAGAAGCATGGAAAGACTTTCATGAACTGATGCAAAGTGAAATAAGCAGTGCAAACTCTCCCAGCTACTAGTCAGTTCCAGCCAAGAAACTCAAAGTCCTCCAGATCTTGTGAGACTCATAAGGTCATCTCCAAACCTGGACTCACTCTCCTTGAGGTCACAGTTCTAGTATCCACATTCAGGAAAGAAACCCAAAACGGAGATATGGACCTTCTCAGGTTTAATGGGTAGAAATATACTTTACCTCCAAAGTGCTTCTGGGATGGGAAAATGGGTGAGCTACCTTTCTCTTGAACCTCATGGAAAGTCTCAGAGTTACATAATGCCACCTGAAGGATCAAAGGAAAAGAGAGCTGGAGGGCAGAGTCACTCCCTTTTTAAAGGTCCACTGAGTCATCAGCTCTGCCTGCTCAGTGACCAACAAGGGGATTGCTTTGTCATCCCCAAAGTGCCCAAGCCCTGAGCTCAAACTCCTCCAGAAGCAGTTAGGGAAGCTTTGTACATGCCCTTCCTATTAGACCTCCCAGTTACAACTGTAACAATATAAAGGGAAAGACCAGAAAACAAAACAATCCAAACTGAATGCTATGAAAGTATACTGACCAAATTTGGACTCAAAGAACAGGTATGAGAATACACATTCCTTTCTTCTTTTTAGAGGTGAAAGACTGTGTTTATGTGTGCGACGCTACATATAATTTGGTATTTCATTGCTGTTTTGGTTAATATTGTAGAACTGTTTTATTTTTGTTCTGTGTTATTTATGATAAAAATGGCTTTCTAGAAGGGGAAGAGCAAGATATATTGGAAAGTGGGGGTAGCTAGGTGGCTCAGTGGATTAAGAGCCAGGCCTAGAGGGAAGTCCTAGGTGCAAATCTAGCTTCAGACACTTCCCAGCTGTGTGACTCTGGGCAAGTCACTTCACCCCAATTGTCTGCCCTTTAACTTTCTTCTTCCTTGGAATCAATACTTAGTAAGAGTTTTTAAAATAAATAAATAATTGAACTACATTAATAGAATCAATATCTAGAAAGAAGGAGGTAATGGTTCCACTCTGTCCTGGTCAGGAATCATCTGAAATATTGTGCTCAGTTTTGAACTAAAATATCCACATTTTAGGATTTACCTAGATAGGCTAATGTCCATCTTACAAAAGTAGGTAACAGGCCTGGAGAACATGCCTTATGAAGAGTGGTTGAAGAAAGTGAGTTATTTATCCTGGAGAAGAGAAGTCTTGGTGGGGGAAGAGAGAATGTTAGCCATATTCAAGTATGTGAAGCTCCATCGGTGTGTAAAGATAGAATTGGACCCAGTGAAAAGAAAACCTTTCTAATAGTGTAAACTGTCCCCTACTGGAATAGGCTGTTTTGGGAGGGGGTGGGGTCTTTCTCACTGCTGGTCTTCACATATAAGTTGGATAACTATTTGGCAGTGATACTGAAGAAGAAATTCCTGTTCAGAGACAGGCTGGATTAAATGACTTCTGAGATCTCATCTAACTCCTGATTTTCTGTGCCTCCCCCTCCAGGTGGCTGGACATTCCATGGAACAAGCATTAGGCTGGAGGACAGAGGACCTGGATTGGATGGAGAAACTGAAGATCAGAGAAGGAAGTGATTTGCCCAGAATAAATCTAGGGTTGGTGCTACAATTTGATGTCAGGTCTCTTGATTCTAATTTGAGTACATTTTCCGTCATATCCTACTCTATCTCTTTCAGGCTACATTCCCCAGAGGGCAGCATTTTCACCATTTTTCTTATGGTCTTTCTTTGAAGTAGAATATCTACCACCACCATGTTTCATGGGGAGAATTAATGGATTCAAGACAAAAGGATAAACTTGAAGCAGACCCCTATTCTTTACTTCTCCTAACAGGAGAACTATGCACATACCCCCTAACTATGGCTGAGGAAAGAAGAAGAAGAGAGAAAATGGGCTGAACTGATGACTCTCCTCCCTTCCCTGGCCATATCTATATACAAAACCTAATCTAGGAGGGAACAAAAAAGATGGCAGAGGAGTGCTACCTCATAGTCTTCACCTCTAGTTTCACCTCTTTTCGTTCCATCACACTTATATCACTTCCTAATTCACCTTCTTAGAATATATGTTACTCTTCTACCAAGGGCCAGAAGTATATCTGCCCACCACATCAATTCTAAACTCTATTTAACCTTCAAAATCTTCCATAATCTGGCCTCACCCACCACTTGGTCTTCCACAGCTCTCCAGTGCCTTCCCAAGAAAATTGTAATCCCAAATCCATTCCAATCTTAACCACACTGATGAATAAGTGGTTTGAGTCATCAGTCCACAGTCTTACAGATGGCTGCTTTGTTTTCAAAATTGTTTCTCTAGGGAGGAGATCGAAGGGGATGGATGGGTGAATCAATGAATGAAAAAGCATTTATTACTAAATGTAAAACACTGTTGAGAGCTGAGGACACATAAAAAATCAAGGCAGAACTCATTCTTTCTTTCTTTTTTGTTTTTTTAAAATTCTTACTTTCTATCTTAATATCAATTCTAATACAGAAGAGTGACAAGAGGTAGGCAATCAAGATTAAGTGATTTGACCAGAGTCATACAACTAGGAAGTGTCTGAGGTCACACTTGAACCCAGGGCCTCCTGACTCCAGGCCTGGGGCTCTATCCACCATGCTTCTCAGCTATATTACAATCACATTCTAAAGGGATTAGAAGTTAACCCTCATAAGAAATCACTCTAATTTCATCTGAGTAGGGAACTTCTAGTGAGGAAATCGCCTCCACTAATGCTGATCTATACTTGCTCTATAATTTTTTTTTTTGTCTTGAAGCCGTTATTTCCTGCCCTACTAAACTTCTTTTTTTTACATTTTTTTCAATTTTTGTTTTTTTAGAAAACTTTTCCATGGTTGCATGGATTCATGTTCTTACTTTCCCCTTCACCCCCCAACCCCCTCCCCTCCATAGCTGACTGGTTTTAACATGTGTCATCGATCAAGACCTATTTCCATATTATTGATAGTTGCATTGGTGTGGTCGTTTTGAGTTTACATTCCCAATCATGTCTGCATCAACCCATGTGTTCAAGCAGTTGTTTTTCTTCTGTGTTTCCACTCCTGTAGTTCTTCCTCTGAGTGTGGGTAGTGTTCTTTTTCATAGATCCCTCAGAATTGTCCTGGATCATTGCATTGCTACTCCTACTAAACTTCTTGCCCTAAGAGGTTAAGTGATTTTTTTCAAAATCTTTTTTTTTTAACTTAAACAATTTTTAAACAACTTTATTTCCAACTCCAAATTTTTTCTCTTCCTCTTATAAAGATAAATTTTAACTTAAAATTTTTTTTATTACATTTAGAAACATTTTTTTACAATCATTTGACATTTTCCAATTCAGATTATTTCCTCCCTCCCCTCAAGGTAAATGATCTAGTGTAGGCTATACCAATGGTTTTATGCAACACATATTTCCATATTCCCCATGCCATGGTACATATTCATTAAAAAACTCATGATGGAAATAAAGTGAAAGACATCTGCAATCATATTCCAACAGTCCCTTCTTTAACTCTGGATAGCTTTTTTTTTTTTTTTAATCATAGGTTCCTTGGTGTTTATTTGTGACCTTGTTTTGCTGATATTAGTTTAGTCCTTCACAGTTGATCATGGTACAATATTTTGTTATATATATTCTGTTCACTTTACTTTGCATCAGTTCATTTAAGTCTGAAAGAGACATTTTAAAAAACAAACACTTCAATTAAGTATAGACATGGGGGGGGGGGTAGTTAGAGAACTAGACCTGGAGAAAGGAGGTCCTAGGCTCAGATTTGACCTCATGCTTCCTAGCAGTGTGACCCTGGACAAATCATGCAAAGGACTTCCAGCTCAGTGGATGGATCTTTTATGGATATTACATAGAAAGAAAGGAGCAAGAATCAATTCAAATGGGCAGATGGGGTCACCATATGAACAACAACATCGATCCATTTTCAAATCTAACATGTTGGGTTTATGAATACCTATAGAGTCAAATCTAGTTTTGGAATAGAGGGAGGGGTTGGGCTTTCAGCTAATAATCTGAACAAATCAGCAGAGACTGTGACATTAAATCTGAAGCAAATCTGTTGTCTGTAGTACTATCAGGATTCCCATTAGAATGTGTGGAAAACAGCATAGTGGTATGGATAGGGTGTTGGATTTGGGAGTCAAGTTGGCCTGAACACAAGTCCTGTATGGTCGCGGGAAAGTCAATTAACCTTTCTCTGTCTTAGTTTCTTCCTCTGTAAAATGAGGGATGGCACCCAGTAACCTCCAAGGTCCCTTTTTTGTTGTTCAGTTGTGTCCAACTCTTTGTGACCCCATTTGGATTTTTCTTGACAAAAATATTGCAGTTGTTTGCCTTTTCCTTCTCCAGCTCATTTTACAGATGAGAAAACTAAGACAAACAAATTTAAGTGACTTGCCCAGGGCTATACAGCTAGGAACCATCTGAAGCGGAATTTGAACTAAGAAAGAATCTTCCTGACTCCAGGCCTGGCATTCTCTCCACTGGGCCATTTATATCCCTTATACAATCTATGATTCTCTGAGCATACCTCAAACATTGAAAACATGCAGGATTCCTTAGAAAAGCTGATTGGGGAATGGGGGGTGGGAGAGACTGGGCAGCTTATCTCTTTCGAATCTGTACAGCCTTAGCTTTCTTGGGAGGATCTGTTACTGAGGGAGAGAGTAGAGGATAGGAAAAGAGTGTCTAGGACCAGAGAAGACCCAAGAAAGGTTGAGAAATTGGAGGTGAGGGGATGGGTTAGGCCAGAGTATAATGAAGCCTAGAAAGAAGGAGAGAGAAATGAAAACAAGAGATGGAAGGAAGATTAGGGCCAGAGAAAGGTAAGAACAGGACTTAAAAGAGGGAAAATAAGGGGATAGCAGAAGACAGTGGCCTAGAGAGAGAAGAGGGGCAGAATATTAAGCCCTAAGACATGGGAGAAAAGGGTGGTGAAGGAGGAATATCATGCCCAGATCATCAAATGAATCTAACCTGAGCCAGGCACCCTAAATTGCCCCCTCCTCTCCCAGCTCCACGTATACCCTTCACCTGTGAATAGGTCCCAGATCGGGTTCCTGCCTCCTTCCCCCTCCTGCCAGCCCCACGCCTCACTGAGCCCTCTCAATGAGTCCAAGCTAATCCCCTGACATCACCTACTCCCCCCATACTGCCCCTCAGCTAGAGGCCTGTTTGCCAAGGGGCCAAAGCCGTCTTCTAGCCCTTGCTGTTCTCCAGATGTCTGGGTTCATGTAGCAGCTTCCAAGTGTATTATCCATGCTTTTGCTCCTGGCTTGCCATCTTGGAGCTGGTTCCCAAGTCACCTTCTTCTTGCTCTGACTTTTCTGACGCCCCTGATTCTCCAGCCAGACTTTTATTCCCTATCCTGACCTGTCAGCCCCAAGACCTCAGGAAGCGGTATCTCTAAGTCCCTGGCAGCTGGCTGTTGTTCTTCCTCTTCTACCCAGAAGTGGAGACTTCAGGGCAGGTAGGGTGGGACAGTATCCTGGCCCCAAGGCCTGGATGGGTTTAGGGTGGGGGCCTGGCAGTGAATGGCTGAGGCCGAGCAGGGGGGTGAGACCTGAACACTAGACCCATTGAGGATCAGGGAGAGGCCAAGAGAACAAGCTCTCTCCCAGTGGCTCCCAACTTTTTCTAATATGGCAATTCTTTTTAAATGACTAAACATTTAACTCCTGGTAGTAGTTGTACTAATAGTATCTATGGATTGAAAAAATACACGATGACAAAAGGTCCAGTGACGATGTTTAAGTGAATGGATATTTTATTAATCACAATGGGCAGGGCAGGCAGCTAGGTGGCATAGTTGTTAGAGTGCCAGGACCTGGGTTTAAAATCTGACCTCAGACATTTCCTAGCTGTGTGGCCCTGGGCAAGTCACTTAACCTTGTTTGCCTAGCCCTTGCCCTTGTGTGTTAGAGTGGTTACTAAGACAGAAAGTAAGGGTTAAAAAACAACAACAACAACAACAAAAGCTATTTGAAAGCTAGTACTATTTTGAGATGGTATGGTGCTTCTGCTAAATAGAGATATGCCTACCAAGTCTCAGACTCCTAGCGGTAATTCAGGGACAAATCTCCCCTCTACCCACCTCCGTTTCACCTTCTCAGCCTATAGTTGGCAACCACTGCTCTGTTCTAGGGATCTGGCTGCCCTGTCCTCCTCGGACCCAAGTTCTTAGGGGCCCTGCGAGGTGTACTATATTTTTGTATCCCCCACAATGGAGAAGAATCACAGAGTAAGTTGTTTCGTGAATTTTTGTGGGATGATTGTTCCCAGCTCAGAATGCAGATGTTCTTGTACTTTAGGACCCCATTTTCCCTCTTCTCCTAGCCAATAGCCCTCATAGTTAACAGGGTGCCAGAGGTGGGGTGGGGGTAGGGTTGGGAGGGTGCTGAAGGACAGAGGAAGCCTATGCTGAGGGGCGGAGTAGAGCCGCCTCTGGGGGAAACTAGATCTCAGGACGTGCGGAGCTGCAGGGATTGGGGCGGCCCCATTGTCCCCCATAATCCTCTCCCCGCCCTCAGCCCTCTCCCTTCCTTGCTTCTGGTGCTTTACAGGCCAGGCAATGAAGGAAGGGTGGGGGGAACCAGGGAAAGCAGGGTGGGGGGCCATGGTCACGCTCTTGAGAAACCCCTTGGCAGCCTCATTATCTTCTTATTCTCAGACCCTTTTTATCTTGGGTTCTCCTTGGCCTCCTCCCATTCATCCTCTTTCTTTCTCTTTCTCCCTTTCCTTCTCCGTTTCTCCTCTGACTCTCCAAACTTTTCTTCCCATGACACCTCTCACCTTCTACAGCCTCCTTCCCTTCCTTTTCCCATGGCTGGATCTCTTCTCTGTCCAGTGCCTATTCCTGCTTCCTGAGCCTCCCCCCCACCCACCCTCCCAACCCGCCACCCTTCTTCCCTCCTCCAGGGTGTGGTCTTCTGCCTGTCCCATCCAAAGCCTCAGGGATAAAAGGTATAAAGAACCTCAGGGTAGGGCCAGAGAGAACAGGTGCCCCAGGGACCCAGAGACAGACAGCAAAGGAAAGAGATGAACATGACCAGCTTCCTAGGTAAGTAGCAGAAACTTGTGGAGGGAAGAAGTCGGGAATCAGAGGACCTGAGGGACAGAGGATTGGAACTAAGAAATAGGAGGAAGAATTCTGAGGGCCAGGTCTACACAACAGTTTGGGTCTGTCCTTCCAGGAAATGGGGTTACAAGTGCCTGTGGGCCTGGTTTATAGGAGTCTGTCTTTCTGTCTCTTCACCTAATGCACATTTGTACAGGACAAGGCTCTTGCCTTCTGAAGAAATGGAGGCTGGATGCTTACAGAGAAATCTTGGACGAGCCTCTGACTTTCTTTCCTGTATCCCAACCAGCTGCCCCCTGCCTGCTGACTCTGCTGCTGACACCATTCACCCTGGGTGCCCCAATCTCTCTGACTGACCCCATCAACCAAGCTTATAACCTGGCCCTTTACATGCAGAAGAACACATCGGTGCTGCTACAGACCTACGTGAGTGAGCATGGACAGTTGGGCAGGTGGGAGGAGAGTCTTACATTGGAGAAAAGATGCTGCTCCAGAGATGGGGAAAAGCAAGGAAAAGCCTTCTTCACCAGAGGGAAGGAAGAGGGGGTTCTGGAAATAGGATACTGAGGAAGCTCTCAACCCCATTTAAAAATTATCAAGTTTTGGGGGCAGCTGAGTAGATTTCAAGCCAGACCCAGAAAACGAATGTCCTGGGTTCAAATGTGACCTCAGACACTTCCTAGCTGTGTGACCCTGGGCAAGTCCCTTAACCCCCATTGCCTAGCCTTTATCACTCTTCTCCCTTACAACCAATGCCTAGTATTGATTCTAAGACAGAAGGTAAGGGTTTAATAAAAAGAATGATCAAGTCTTATATAAATGCAAATTATTATAATTTTTATTATTGCTTCAAGAGCTTCCAGGGAGATTATGAAGACAGTGGCCTAGGAGTCAGGAGAGCTGGGTAAGGGGTTTGCTGGAGTCAGCTCCTGAGATACAACTGTTAAATGTTGTGTGTGCATTTATACTCAGAAACTGGCACATGGCTACAAATCAGATAATTGATTCATTGTTTCCTTGACTGTACTTAAGAAAAAATGATGAAAGAAATGCTAATTCAGATTAAACTTTAAAATGCTCGTTCCTATGTCTTCCTTCCTTCCTCCCTTCCTTCCTCCCTTCCTTCCTCCCTTCCTTCCTCTCTTCCTTCCTCCCTCCCTTTCTCTCTCTCTTTCCCTCTTTCTTTCTCCCTCTCTCGCTTTCCTTCCTTCCTGCTTTCTTTGTCTTTTTTCTTTTTTTCTCTTT
>NC_058130.1:201845548-201940186 GCF_016433145.1 Gracilinanus agilis
TTTCTTTCTTTCTTTCTTTCTTTCTTTCTTTCTTTCTTTCTTTCTTTCTTTCTTTCTTTCTTTCTTTCTTTCTTTCTTTCTTTCTTTCTTTCTTTCTTTCTTTCTTTCTTTCTTTCTTTCTTTCTTTCTTTCTTTCTCTTCTTCCCTTACTTTATGTTTTAGTAACAACTCTAAGACAGGTGGGCAAGGGGTAGGCAATTGAAGTTAAGTGACTTGCCTAGGGTTATAGAGCTAGGAAATGTTTGAGGCTAGATTTGAACCCAGATCCTCCCAACTCCAGACCTAGCATTCTACCCACTGTGCCCTAACTGCCTCCCTACATTTGTTCTATGTTTTTATTTTTTTATATTAATTTTTTTCCTTTATTGTTAATAGAATTTATTCATAAGTGTCCTAGTCCCTCCCCTTCCCTTCATCATAGGAGGTATCATCCAGGAGACCCACATGTTCATTTAAATGATGTCTTTCATGTTTCCACCTTTCAGTTCATTCTCTGGAGGTAACATTGACAATTTATTCTTCAAGACTGTGGCTGTGTATGACGTTCTCTTGGTTCTACTCATTTTACTGTTTATTATATAGTGTGGTTCTTTCCAAGTTTTATTCAAATTAGCCTGCTCATCATTTCTTATATATTCTATCACAACCTATGTTTATTTTCTTGGAAAACTGTTAACTGTTGTTAAATGTTTACTAGCATATCCATTGTTTCTAGCCCATCTCTGCTACTAAGTATATGAGCAAATTAGTTCTTTTCTCTGCAGCCTAGATTCTTTTTTCTCTTTAAACTGAAGATTAACATTTCACATTTATTGGGCTGAGGGTGAGAGATGATAGCTGTTTGGAGGTCTGTATGTGGAAGAGAGATTAGCCTTGATCTATTTGACTTCCAAAGGGTAGAAATAGCAAAGTGGTCAATTTAGGCTTAATAGAAGGGAAAATTTCTTTAAAAATTAGAATTGTCTAAAAGGGAAATTAGCTGTCTCTGTAAGTAGTAAGTTACCCATCATAAGAGGTCTTGGTCAAGGATATTATAAAAATGTAGTTGGTGTAATAGGAGCAATTGACTAGGAATCAGGGGAGAAAAGGATTTGAATCTCAACTCTGACTTTTGCCACGTGATCGTGTACAAGCCAATTTACTTCTCTTACATTTTCCTCATCTATAAAATGGATATAGTGGCACCTACAGTGCCTACTTCACAGGATTAGGTGGAGCATCAAATGTGGTGAAGTATAGTGTTTTGCAAACCTGAAAGGAACCTATAAATGTCAGCTACTATTCTTAGAGGGGATTCTCGTGTCAGGTATGAATTGAAGAGAAGACTTCTCAAGCCTCTTCCAACTTCAAGGCTCCATGACTGAATAATCTCCAAGGTGCTTTCCATTCATAGTATTCTGTGATTATAGAAAATCAAAGAAGGTGGAAAGGAAAGAGAATAAAGCATTTATATAGTACCTACTCTTTGTCAAGCACTGTGTAAATATCTCATTTGATTCTCACAACTTTGCAAGGTAATTGTATTATCACTAATTTACAATTGAGGAAACTGAGGCAAACACAGTTAACTGACTTGCCCAGCTAGTATCTGAAGTAAGATTTGAACTCAAGTCTTTCTGATTCTAAGCCCAGTGATCTATACACTGTATCACCTAAACCCTTTCACTTGAAATGGGGTAGAAAATCTTCCTCTTTTAAGAATAGAGGAAGAAGGGAATGCACATTTATTAAATACCTATTATGTGCTGATAAATGCTGATGTTACTCTATTATTATTTGATTATATATAATTATTACTATTAGATGATTTGATTATCACAACAAACTATCATTATCTCCATTTTGCAGCTGAGGAAACTGAGGCAGAAAGTGACTTGTCCAAGATCACAAAGCGTCAGACACTGGATTTAAAACTCAGGACTTTCTGACTCCAGGCCCTGCATTTATTCCCTTGCATCACCCAGGGACCTATATGACTTCAGCAGCCTGGTTACACTCTCTATGCTTTCTATCATTTCCACAGCTCCAGTACCAAGGCAGCCCCTTCAGCGACCCAGGCTTCTCAGCCCCTGAGCTCCAGCTGAGCAACCTACCCCCTGCAGCTGTCCCCTTCATGTTGTGGCGCGGCCTGGGAGACGGTGAGAGACTGCTCCAGGCCCGAGGTGCTTTCTCGGCCCTGGCCCAGCATCTGCAGCTTGTGAGCGATGACCAGGCTGACCTGAACCCTGGCAGTTCTGTGCTGCTCTCTCAGCTGGCAGCTGCAAGGCTCCGGGCCCAGGGCCTGATGGGCAATATGGTTTCTGTCATGGCTGCCCTGGGGGTGTCCATTCCTCCTGAATTGGATTCTCTTGGCCCTGCACCCTTTGGAGCCTCTGCCTTTGAGAGGAAATGTCGAGGTTATGTGGTAACCCGGGAATACGGACACTGGACAGACAGGGCTGTACGGGACATGGCACTGCTTAAGGCCAAATATGTGACGTAGGAAGCAGCCTGGATTTCTGTCTGAAATGGCAACTTTCAATCCTCACCATGGACACTTTCCTGTCCTATTATGTGCACATTTCTGAGAGGAAGGGAAAGATTTGCAATGTGCTATTTCTTAGGGGCCAGCCAGCTCCCCAAAGGCTTGCCACCTATCTGTCCTCTGGGCCCTCTGGAGTCATTGGCCTGATCACCCCATCATTCCTGCTTAGTAGAGAGCCCCCCAAAATGGCTTTCTCCAGTGGTGTTGGCTGTACCTGGCAGTGCTGACACGATTACCTTTGTAGAGGGGTGTGAATGGGTGGTTTCAGGCCAATTCTCTATGGATAAGCCTTAGTTATTTTAAATGTTCATACTTGTTTAGACATGTGCAGTACAGGGTACGATGTCCCGTGTGAATGGATTTCACTTCCTACCTCTTGAGGAATTAATTTCCTCACTAAGTCTACCTCAGTACCCATGACTTTGGGCTCCTACCACCTCTCAACAAATGCCATTTCCTTCCTTCCTTTCTTCCTTTTTTTTTTTTTAGCCTTGCTTTCCGTTAGAATTGACAGAAGTACAGTAAAGGGCAAGGTAATTGGGATTACGTGACTTAGTGGATAGAGAGCCAGCTCTAGAGATGGGAAGTCCTAGGTTCAGATTTGGACTTAGATACTTCCTAGCTTGTGACCCTGGGCAAGTCACATAATCTCAATTACCTTGCCCAGGGTCACACAGCTAGGAAGTATCTAAATCCAGATTTGAACCTAGGACTTCCCATCTCTAGACCTGACTATCCACTAAGCCACCTAGCTGCCCTGCTAGCCATTTCCTATATATTTTCTACAACTTAAAGTATGACATTCACTTTTTCTTCAAATCATATCTATTCCCCACTCAATAGCCTTTCATTTTCTGGCCCTTCGGGAGGAAGGATGTCATTGTCTAGTGATTCTCAATTCCTTTATTTAATGTCCTATTTATATTGTGTCACTCAAGTTTGCACTTAATCTACCCCAAGAAACCACTCTTCCTCCCAACTTCAAGAACTGTACATAGAAGAATATGTTTGTTTGTTTTTATTTTACCAAAAACTTAATTTATTTTCAGAAATAAAAATCTCCTTTCAGGGAACCTTTTTCACAGACCTCAAAGCTTCGTGTTGCTAGAATAAGGGGATTAGAGGAATGAGGAAGGGAAAAAAGTTTGGAGGGGTAAAAGGAGGGGCCTAGTGTTATAGGGAACCAGATAGATCCATGGGGGCCTGGGGTTACATTAGGGGTAATGTCGTAGGAGACAAGGTGGGCTGAAGGCTCCTCTGGGGAAATGTCTTGGAATTTTCTTCTGTAGTGATATTGACTGATCCTAGGGCCCAATACAAAGCTGAATAGCAGGGGAAGAGAGAATGAACTGGAGAAAACAAAAAGATGTGCTGGTGAAGGGATGGTGACCCAAGATGAGGATGGGGTGAGAAGGAAGCTAATTGGTGGCCCTTCATGGGGAAAGATGTAGGGTGAGGTGGGTTTCTTTCTCAGCCTAGCCCTTCCCTCATCAGCTGACCCATGTCACCTTCTGTGCATCTTACCCACTCCTGGTACAACCCACATACTCTGTAGCCTAACAACTTAATCAGGAAGACCCCAGGAGATTCAGGGAGTATGGGGTGGGGCCCTGGGGGCCCTGGGGCTGCACCTAGTGCCCCCAGAACAACCTCTATAGCATTCCCAAGTGCCCTTGACTGGTGAGAGGCATCTTCTAGCCGTCGGAGAAGCCGGCTAGCGAAAGGATTGAGGTCAGCCTGGAGGCGGCAGATGGTGTCCAGCAGTGGGGACAGTGAGTTCAGGGCAGCTGCATCAAGCTGCAGCCGCTCAAGGGTGGGGAGCCCTGAATGAGTTGGGGCTGGGGAGTTGAGCCCAGGCACTGGTAACTCTGGGGGAGAGAAGCTGGGCAGCCCGAATGGGTCCCCTTGGTGCTGGACCTGCAAGGCAAGGGTGGGGAGACATATTAGGAGGAGTCATTTCCTCCCCTTGGATAGGCCCTCCCTGCAGGATCCCACCTAAGGAAATAAATCTTTCTACCATAAAAGTCCCAAGCAAGAGCAATTCCTCTGAATAGGAACCCTTTAGGATAAAAACATATCTTATTTCTACCAACCTTGGTTGGACTCCTAGCATCTCTTGCTTGGTTTTCATTAGGAGAACTAATCTTCTGTGCTATCAAAGTCCCCCTCACCAGTTACACAAGATCTTTCTTCTCCACTCCCTCTAAACCCCACTCTCCCCAAACCCCAATGTTCTACTGGTAGAATGCATCTGTTCTCACTCCTAAGAGAGCTCTCCCCTTGGCAAGGCTGGATCCCAATTAGGATGATAGGATCTAGAATCATTTTATGTTTTATTTTAAAATCCTTACCTTCCATCTTAGAATCAATACTGGGTATTGGTTCTAAGGCAGAAGAGCGGTAAGGGCTAGGCAACAGGGGTTAAGCCCAGGGTCACACAGCTAGGAAGTGTCTGAGGCTAGATTTGAACCTAGGACCTCCCATCTCTGGGCCTGGCTCTCAATACACTGAACCACCCAACTGTCCCCTCTAGAATCATTTTTAGAGGAAACTAAGGTACAGAATAGACAGTGAGATGTTGAAGGTCACATAAAAATCATAGAGTCAGAAAAAGAACCTAGTTCTTTGCCACTTGTAGGGTAGTTTTTTTTTTTCTTTAAACTTTTACTTTCTCTTAGTAACAATTCTAAGACAGAAGAATGCGGCTAAGCAAATTGGGTTAAGTAATTGGCCTAGGGTTACACAACTAGGAAGTGTCTGAAGTTAGATTTGAACCCAGGTCCTCCTGACTCCAGGCCTGGCACCGTGCCACCTAGCTGCCTTTGCACTGTATTTTTTCCAATTCTAGTAACTCAGTGTTCATGGGGAGATCCTGTAGCATGTATAGTCCGAAAGAGCAAAATCTAACAATATATAATCCATAAACCACTGGGATTTGAATTTGGATGCATGGCTTATTATTTCCCTCCTACCTTCCACCAATTTCATTTATGCCAGTACATATTAATGTCTCTATCTCATCAGCAAACAATGGCTTCTCTGGGAAGTCTGGTGGTAATGAAGCAGGTGGGGTGGGAGGGAGTCTGTTAGGCAGAAGGATACAGCTTTTTGCTGATTAACAAATTGACCTGAAACTAAGTATGTGGGAGCAAAATCTTTTCTTCCTTATTCCTAATTCTGAAGCTGTCTCCTCTTTAAGACAAAGTCAAGTCTGGCGTCAAGAATTCTAGCCTGAAAATCAGTGGCCCTGGATTCTAATCCTAGTTGTTGTTCTTGTTTAACCCTTACCTTCTGCCTTAGTATGGGTTCTAAGATAGAAGAACAGAAAGGGCTAGGTAATCAGGGTTAAATGACTTTCCTGGGGGTCAGATAGCTACGAAGTGTCTGAGGTCCCATTTGAACCCTCCAGACTTCAGGCCTAGCCTCTATACACAGTGCCACTTTAGCTGTCCTTCTAATTCAGTGGTTCCCAAACTTTTTTGGCCTACCACCCACTTTCCAGAAAAAAAAAAATTACTTAGTGCCCCCTGTCACATACTGTCACTGCCCCCTTACAGTTATTTACCACCCCCAAATGCACCTGTGGCCATCACCTCTGCAGCACCCACAAGGGGGTGGTGGCACCCACTAATTCTAGTTCTAATATTGATTTATTGTGTGACCTTGGGCAAGTTCTGTCCACTTCTCAATTTCTTTTGTATGACAGTGGGGTTAGTTTAGATTGTCTTAAAAGGGCTTGCCCTAAAATTTATTGATTCAAAGGGTGTTGAGCAATCTTCCCCATCCTTTCTCCTCTCATCCTCCACCCCAACATCTCCCACCCCCATACTCACATATTCCTGAAGCAGCTGCTCAGCATAGCTAGTGAGGAGCTTTGCAAGGCTGTGGGTCTGACGGATCTTGGCCTCAAGGTGGGGGAAAGATGAGGCCGAGGAATGGGACTGTAAGTCCACTGGAGGGGACAGGGGAGGGATGAGGAGGGAGCAAAACCCAAGTCCCTTGACATGACAGGTTTCCCCTCCTCCCATAGTATACTATCTTTAGTGACTAATTCATGGCTTGGTTCCACATTCTCCCCTTATGCCAATTTTACCCTACCCTATTATTTGAAAGGAGAAATTGATTTATATCGGCTGGAGGTAGGGGAGGGCAAGGAAGTGTGGGACCTGGAGGGGAGCCTTGAGACTATACTTCAGATAATCACAATTCCTAGGTGATTATCTATCATAGTACTTAGGTATACCCTTTGATGAAATCTACTATATTTTGGAATCTTGACAATCTTGATTAATATCTTGGGTTGGCCTTAGACTCCTTTTAAACTGGGAGTTCAGTTATTCAAGGGATTAGAAAAAGCCATCCTAACAAGTTTCTTTTATAGTCTATTCCCATTGCATATAACCCCCTCCACCCCTACCCCCACCCCCCAAGCCAAGACTAGGGCAGGAGTTTTTGGCAGACCTGATATAAACCTATGAACCCCTTCTCAGAATTCTGTTTCTAAATGCATAAGATAAAATACACAGTAATTATACCAAAATCATTATCAAAATATTAAAACAAACAAACAAAAACAAATTAGAATCCCTGCTCTAGGCTATAGAAAACTCTTGACTACACATCCTGGCTCTTTCCTCTTTTCTTGAAGAAAACTACATTTCCCAGGATGCAAAGAATTTGAGCAGTGGCTAGGCACATGGTGCTTAATATTGTAGGGGATGGACTATTAAGAAGGAAGCAGCAGGCAAAGGTGACCAAGTTCTTTAACCCATATCTGACCCCCAATCTCTCTCTCCTCCTCCTCTCTCTCCTCTCTCTTTTCTCCCTCTCCCCACCCACAATCCCCAACTTTCTCCCAACACCCTCCCTCCCTTAACTCAGATAACCTATCACTTAGCTCAGGTTCTCATAAAACAAAACAAAACAAAACAAAACAAAAAAAACCCAAGGACCTTCCTTGCAGGTTCTTCCCCTCCCCACACACATCTCAGTCCCCTCACCTCGTCACTAACTGACCCTCCTACTCTAAGTCAGACTCTAACTTCTCAGTCTGAGGTCAGTATTTTTGGCAAAGACTTTTAACCCCAGACTTTTCTCCCTCTCCAACAGATAAGGTGTCCAGTTTCCCCCACTCAGTTCCAAGCCCCACTTCCACCTCAAGTCCTATTCTTTTGGTTTCTTCCTCCAAGCCCTTCCCCCCGTTTTCTTATTCAGCTCCTTCCTTTCCTTCCTCACAATTCATACATTTTGCTCCTCAGCCACTAAGCTTTCCTTTCCAGGACACAGACATTACAGTACACCACCAGGCATATAACTTGTAGGTCCGAACCAAGCTCCAACTATTAACCTGCAATCTTGTCCGAGTTCCCGGCTTCCTTTTCTAGACCCAATTTTTCCAAGACCCAAGTGTTCTGCCCAGAAGTCCCTTACCCTCGTTTCCCTCCCTCTGGCTCATGTTGGCCCCCTCCGTTCCCTGGCTGGTCCCGGCTCCCTACACGCCCCCTCCTCCCCTTCTCAGAGAAGAAGGAGGGAGGGAGAAGGGGGGGTAGGGGGCGTGGTTCACTATTAACCAATCAGGGCCCACCCCCAAACTCCCCCCCACCTCACCCCAAGCCCAGATTCCAGGGCCCTGAGCTCACCTTTCAGCCCTGCCCTAAGGAGTGGAGTAAGGGCCTGGGAGGGGTTACTATAGGTCTTGGGGAGATAGAAATCAAAAGAATCCCGGGGTGCTCCCTCCTGGAGAGCTTCAGCTTTTTCCCTAGTCTAGGATATGGCCAGAGAACTGGGTCACCTTGCTGATGAGGTCACCCAGACAGCAAAGGGGCAGGGACTGTCGGAGTTCTGAGAGGGCAGTTGAAAGGAAAGAAGCCAGGAGTTGGGGTGGGGGTGGGGGGAAGGAAGAGGAGGACTCCTGGATTCAGGGAGGGAACTGGCATGCCTGGAATGAGAAGAATGTGCCTACTAGATATCTTTCCTGGGGAGACACCGAGGGAACTGTCCCCCAGGAGTTGGGGGGTGGGGTGGAGAAAGGAACTTGCTGAGATTGATAAGGGAAGCCCCAGAGCTGTGTTAGAAATGACACGGATGTGCAGATCCCAAGAGATCAGCTACCAGATTTGGATAACAGTCACATCACAGTCCCACCAATTAAACTGACAAGGACTGACAGACAGACCGATAGACACCCGTTTTAAAAGGACATCCGATTAGCAGGGCACCTGCGCAGCAAAGAAACAAGTGACACCCTCTATAAACCCTGAGCTCCCCGGCTCAGCCCCACCAGAGCCCCCGAGATGCTGGCTGCACGCAGTGAGGACCCTCACAAACCTGCTCAGGAGGACAGCACAGTTATATAGCCAGTGCGATACAGTTGCATCAATGCCCACAGTGATACACACTTGCTGACAGATACACATGGACACGCACAGAGGCAGCAATTCCACTGGCACAAGGGGGCAGTCAAAGGAGCTCAAACCCAAGTCGGGCAGGGACCTCCCCTTCTGCCTGTCCCCAGCTTTGGCCCTGCCTCTGCTGCCAGACCCTGTCCTGTCTCTGGAGGGCAGGGGGCGCTGTGGGGGAGCCAGGGTGGGCGGGGAGTAAGTCAGGACAGGGGGCGGAGTGTCTGGTCCAGGGGATTGCTGCTCCTTGGTTTCCTGGCTGCAGCAAGGAAATCCCCAAGCCAGAGCAGAACTAGGGGGTGGCTGGGGTAGGGGCGGGAGCGTAGGAGAAGCTAGAGAGAGGTGACAGGGAAGGAGACAGACACTGACGACAGGGAGCACAAGAAAGGGAAGGAGACAGTGAGGGAGGCAGGAAGAGTGACTCACAGGGAGAAGGGAAGACAACAGACAGCACCAGGAAGGGAGGAGAGCAAGGAACATTTTCTTTCTTTCTTTTTTTTTTTAAGCAGGAAGACAGGATGGAAAACCAACAGGGAAAGGAAGAGAGGGAGTGAAACAGACAAACTGACGGGGAGATCGAGAAGTGGGGGAAACAGGAAGCTAGGGAACGAGGGTGAGGGGGAAAAAGAGATAGCCTGGAAGAGAGGAAGAGGCAAAACTGAGCAAGAAGGAGAAGGAGCTCGAGGGGCAGCAAGTGACCCAGAGAGAGGGGAGCTCAGGAGGGTCAGAACCAGGGTCCCAGGGGCAGGGCAGGTGGGCCTCAGAAGAAACAACACCTCAGATCTCATGGCGGGCCGGACAGTGAGGGCTGAGACCAGGAGCCGGGCCAAGGATGACATCAAGAAGGTGATGGCAACCATCGAAAAGGTCCGGAGATGGTGAGAGCTGGGGCCCCAAGGGCTGGAAGGCTTGGGTTTGAAGCAGGGCAGAGGGGCAGTAACATGAAGTGAGAGGGGTGAGAGGGTCTGGAGCAGACCACCCTCCAAAGCTAGGGATATCAAGGTGCATCCCACTAGGTTGATGTTTCTCTTTTCGCCAAAGATAGCTGTGCCATAGAAACAGTGAGTGTGTATGTTTATGTGTCTGGGCTTGGAATCTCTGGCTCTGATTGACTGGGCTCTGTGGATCACCCCCCAGGGAAAAACGCTGGGTGACAGTGGGAGACACTTCCCTCCGTATCTACAAGTGGGTGCCTGTGGTGGACCCACATGAGGAGGTGAGAAAATTCTATTTCTCTTACAACACTCTCAATCTCTATTATTTCTTTTCTTTCTCTTCTTTGTAATATTACCAGTCTTTTGTCCCTAAACCAGATTCTCCTCCTGATTTACCCATTTTTGTCAGTCACTACCATTTATCCCAGGCCCCCCATACCACTGATTCTTCCCTCTCATTTTCTATGGATTACAAAGCTCTGGTGAGTCTTATCACCGTAATGACATTTGCATCTGTCTCCTCCTTTCTATTTCTACTTGCTACCACCCTAGTACTAGTATAGGCTCTCATTATTTTACACACCTGGGTTATTACAATAGTGTTTAGCTCCATCTTTCATCCTGCTGAGAGATATTGGGGAGGGGGAGGGAAAAAGGGGGAAACAACATCCCCTCAGTTTGCTACATCTAGTCTTGTCACTCCTTTGCCCAAAATATTCTATGGACTGCTGAAGATCAAGCTTCTTTGCCTGGCATTCAAGGCCCACCACAAGTAGGCATCACCCAGCTTTGCAGATTTCTCCCATGCAGCTTCCTTCTATCTTTACTGCCTGCGTAAGCCAAAGACTATTTTCTGTTCCCTGTGTTTTCTGCCAATTTCTTGTGCTTGAAATGCCCCAACTCCCTTTTCACTTGTTGAATTTTTACCCATTTTAAAAAGCCCTACTCAGATATTACCTCTTCCATGAAGCTTTCCCTGACCTCCATCAATAATAGCTGCATCCCCTCCACCTAAACTCATAGAATACTCTTCCCAGGTCTGTAATGCACTGATCATGTATTCCTTTAGATTATTGTTATGTGGCCCACCTTCCTAATTGGACTGCTCTCTAATTTAAAATTTGTATCCCCTCCATACCTTAGCACAGTTCCCAGAACACCAAAGGTGCCTAATGAATATTTGTTGATAACAGCTGAATTCCCTCAGGCTCTTACTCTTTCCTCTTTCTTGGGAAAATTTCCTGCTCCCTCTTCCAACTAACTAATATCTTTTTTCCCCCTCTAAAATTCTTGAACTCCCTTTTCCTTTTCTCTTCTGCAGGAACGTCGACGGGTGGTAGGTGGGGCTGAAAGACCCCGAGTCAGGGAACGGAGGGGTCGGGGAGCCAGTCCAAGAGGAGGTGGTCCTCTCATCTTGCTTGACCTCAGTGGTATGTAGGGGCATCTGGAGGGTGGGAGAATGGAAGTCTTGGGTGGGGGGAGAAGGAAGAGGGGATCAATCCTAAGACAGAGGGAGTGGAAGTAGCCAGGGCCCATCCCTTCCAGCCTCTCTCCCTAGCAGATGAGAACAGCAATCAGAGCTTTCACTCAGAGGGCTCCCTGCAGAAGGGCACAGAGCCCAGTCCAGGGGGCACTCCTCAGCCTAGCAGACCAGCCTCACCTACCGCTCCACCAGATGGGACTCCTGAGGAGGCCCAGCCCCCAAGGCTGGGACAGGAGAGAGGTAAGAACTCAAACAACCTGTCCACTGCCTTCCCATTGGGAACTTCTTGTTCCCTGGGGTAAACTACTGTTTTGTTATTACAGATCCAGGGGGTGTGACTATGAGTGGGACAGATGAACCCCCAATGCTGACCAAGGAAGAGCCTGTGCCTGAGTTACTGGAGGCTGAGGTGAGAAAAGTTGGAGAAAGAGGTTTCAGGATGTGGGAAAGACTTGGGGGGTGGGGAGTGGGGTGGGGAGGGCAAGATTCTTTGGAATCTAGGAGAATTTATCCCCAGTTCCTCCTCACCAGGTTCCTGAAGCTTACCCAGTCTTTGAACCAGTGCCCCCTGTGCCTGAGGCAGCTGTGGGGGAAACTGAAGAATCAGAGGGGGCACCTCCTCTCAAGCGTATCTGTCCAGATGCCCCTGAAGGCAGTCCACTCCCCTCAGATCCTTAAATGTGAAAAGCTGATCCGTAACCTGTTGTGTCTCCCCTGGCTTTTTACAAATAAAGAAACTTTTGTAGCCAAGTATTTTATCAATTCAGCCAGAACACCAAGGTTCTGCCTGATATCCTCCCGTTTTCTGTCCCAGGAACCTGGGCTGTTCCAACAATGCAAGGAAAAGTCAATTCCAAAAAAGACACCAGGAACCCATAAAAAATCCTTATCTCTCCTATTTAAGAAGGGAAATGAGGAAGTGGGAATGAGAAGACTATTCTTGCTAGGTCCTACAAATATTAGAGTTTGTTTCCTCCTACCCTTTCTTTTCCATTTTCTTTCCTTTCTCTCCTACCACCTAAATCCAGTTCTTTGCAAGTTTCTCTTCTGATCTTTAAAAAAAATTCTTTTTATTATGAATTTGGCTACCCACACAAACATTTCAACACACAAAGAACAAGATTGTATAAGAAACTGTGAACTTGTTATATAGTTGAAAGAAATAGCATATTAAGTTTAACAAGATAGTAACAAAACCACTGTGTTCCCTTGGGTATAGTTTTCTTCTGTGTGTTTAAAAAATGTTTTTACTGCTATTCTGTTATTTCATTCTTTTATCACTTTCCACTTAACCTAGACCATCCCTCTAGTGGGCCTCTCTTGAGACAATTAAGTCTAGTCAAAGCAAAACAAATTAACACATTGGCCATGTATGAGAATGTGTTCCTCATTCTGTCTGTACTTCTAATCTACCACCTCTCTGCCAAAAGGTGGGATGTATGTTTTATCATTAGTCTTTTGGGAAGGATTGTTAAAGTGGTTTCAGCTTTTGCTGCTACTAAGCTGCCCTTCCGTCATAAGCCTTTTGAAGTCATACTTGGGCAGTGATTTGGTTGGAGTTCTGAGATCTCCTAAAGTTGTTTCTTATCACATTATTATTGTGGTCGTCCTTTATATTTTTCTTCTGATTTCATTCTATATCAGTTCATTCGAGTCTTTCCATACTTTCCTGAACATGTAATATTTATCATTTCTTATGATGTAATAATATTCCTTTATATTCATATATCACAATTTACTTGTTCATCTATCTCCAACTGAAGGGTATTTATTTTTGTTTCCAGTTCTTTATTGTAACAAAAAGTGCAATGATGGTTTTATATAATCATATAGGGGTTTAAGGGTCCTTGACTTGATAGAGATATCCTTTAGGCCATTTTTTTCCCTTGGATCAAAACAGTCTAAGTAATGTCTTGGCCTTCTCAGGGCCACCAGCTTTGAATAATAGTCATTGTGAGCTGCACTTAGAAGGCCTTAAGTATCTGTTTGAGCTGTCAATGTTTTTTTGACCTCTGCTTTTTCTGTGACAAAATCTTTGAGGTTACTGAGAAGCTAGAGGTTTCAAAACACACCACCAGGCTTGTGTTTGGTATGAACACTCCTATATTATAAGATCATTTGGACTATTTGCATCCAGAATGCTTATTTGACCAGATGGATTTTTAGTGCTATTCTTAGGGAAAACTGTTTTTCTAAGCCCTTATATTCTTCCTTTGCCACATTTGAAGTAAATTTATAATTTCCTTGACCAAATAGAGTTGTTTAGTAGGTCCTTGTATTATAGCATCTGGTTGCATATGGAATCTTTACTGATTTTCTATGCATGTCTAGGCCAAGTTTTTTTGATATTACTTCTACATGTACTCATTTGCAAGTCTCATTTTGTGAATGGAACTGGAATAGGACGTTTCCAAAACTTTTTCTCTATTAGGGACAATTAAAGGGTCTCTTTTTGTTGACTATGGAGAATATATATTTTCCCCATAAGCATTATATAATAGGACCCCAGATTAGGTTTGTTGTTCAATGCCTTCAAGAGTACCTTCAGGGAAGTAACTGAGCACATAACTGCAAACTCTACTCCTTCAGAAAGATTTGTTTTAGAACTGGAAGATGACACCAGAGACCATCTAATCCAGTGATGTCAAACTCGCATAGAAACAGGAGTCACTTCCTAGCCGTGTAACTCTGGGCAACTCACTTAATTCTATTTGCCTAGACCTTATTTTCCCTTCTATCTTAGAGTTAGTTCTAAGACAGAAAAAGATTTAAAGAAAAGAAAATCTATATAGTGGAGCAACTAGGTGGCTAAGATAAGAGTGCCAAAGATCTGGAGTTAAAAGGACCTTGATTCAAATTTAGCCTAGCCACTATCTAGTTGTGTGATCCTGGGCAAGTCACTTAACCACCTAACCCTTACTGTTCTTTCCTCTTGGAACCTATATTTGTATCAATTCTAAGACAGAAGATAAGGGTTGTTTTTTTTAAATAGAAATGGGGGCCACTAATCCAGACATAAGGGTTCTGGTGGGCTGTATGCTGTTTAAGAATGTAACATTATCTACATTTAATTGTATTTATTTTGTTAAATATCTCCCAGTTACATTTCATTCTGCTTCTGGCCTCATTTAAAAGTGCTGTGGGCCATACTGACTGCTCGTTTGATACCTCTGACGAGAGATTAAATGACTTAGTTACATGGGAGAGGTAAGATTTTAACCTGGGTCCTCACTACAAATCTACTGCTCAGATTCCATTGTACCACTCTGCCTCTGTTCTGTTAAAGCCAGGAGGCAAATTCTACACAGGTCTTAGACAATTAAAACATTTTAGCTTAGATTTCTTGAAGGGATAAGGGCTAGAAAGGACAGGAGACCATAGTGTTAATTTATCTATCACAATCCTCTCATTTTAAAGATGAGTTAATAAGATCTCCAAGTGATGAAGTATGTCCACAGGTACAAAGAGTACTGCAGAGATTTGAATCCAAGCCCTTTGATTCTAAGTGTAATGCCCTTTTTATTACTGTTGCTGTCCCAGTGGTGGTAGCACACTGAGCCAAGGGTTCTCTGAGAAAGAGACTTCCACAGTGGTTGAAGTTTCTTCTACTTTCTAAGTACTCCACTCTCTCACCTCACCTTCCTCCCACAGGTGACAAGAGTTATTCATTGTCTAAAAACATTTCCTCTCAGATGATATGCATTTGGGGGATGTATAAGAAACAAGTATTTCCCATAGCAAGACTTCTTTTTGTATGGTCTTTCTGGAGATGCTTCCAGATTTGGCCCTTTTCCACAAATGATTTATTATGGGCTAAAAAGCTAGGCAGGAACTATTTCTTTGTCCGTAGCCTGAGACATGAACTTCTGATTAGATAAACTCCCTGATCTTGCTTCTTGTTTTTTTCTCTAGTATCACTATTCTTTGATGAAGTTTGGTGGGCTTTTATCCATCAGAACTCTGGAACTTAGGGGTTCCATTTAACTTATGCATTTGGAAGGCACATCTCCAGATTCCTTCCTTATTACTAGTCAGTCCTTCTGAAGACCATTCCTTATTTGTTTTTAAAAGATTTTTTGGATGCCTTGTTTCCATATCAATCATTTCTAATATCAGCCATTATCATCCTTCTCCCTTTTTCTACCTTTCCTCACAACACAGAAAAAAAGTTAAAGCAAAACTAACCAATCCACAGTCATGTTTGACTAGGTATATAAATTTTGTACACAAAGTTCCCCACCTCTCCAACAAAAGGAAGAGGTACATTTCCTTATCTTATATCTCCTCTGGAGCCAAGATTTGTTATTACAATTTTACAAAGCTCCTAGACTTTGCTTTTATTTTCTTTTTGTTTACATTATTGGAGTCACTGAATATATTTGGTTTTATGATTCTTTTTACTTCACTTTGCACTTAATACCACATTTTCTACTTTCTCTCCCCTTAATTCTCCCTCCTATGAACGATAAAACTAAAGGGACATAGAATCACAGATATAGGCTAGAAGGAACCTTAGAATTAATTTAGTCTGGACTACTTATTTTACAGAAAAGGAAACTGAAGCATAGAAAGCTTGCATGCTTTGATAATACAGTGGCAGAACTGGAATTTGAACATAGGTTCCAGCATCCCAAGTACAAGACCTTTTCCCCAAATGGAACCCTCTTCCCCCGTAAACCTCAAGTCTTATTAGGCTGAAGAAAAAGGAACAAGATAACTTTAATTCTGGCCCAGTTATAGGGAAGGGAGAATATATAGCTAGGTTCAAATAATATAGTTCTGTCACATAATGCTGTATTTTTCCTATTGAGAAGATACAGGTGTCCTCACTTTTCCTAAGAGAAATATGTATTCCCATGAGTCAAAAATATCTAGAATCAGTTTAGTTCTACATTGTCATATCCTTCGATAGAAGGAGTTAGATATATTTTGGTTCTGGGAGTAAAAGGTCATAAAAAGGAGCATAGTGTATTATCTCAATTTTTGTAAGTCTAATTCCAATTGTAGCATTTACTTGCATCTTAGATTCAGGCTACCATACTGATGCCACTATTTTCTAAGACACAAATGCACTCCAACCCAGCTCTCTTGCCCTCAGATTTTCTCACTCACCATTTTGGACAGCAAAAAGAAGGGCATCATCTGGATAACCTATTAACATAATTGGGCCACTGGATCTGGGAAGATTCCTCTTTGAAACCTGGGACTGGGAGAATCAAGGTGTAAGCATTCAGAGGACAAGGAGACTGTGGTAGTAGTGAAGACAACAAGTCAATAGGGATCTTCAATGTCATCACTGGTTCTTTAGGAACAGTCAAGCAAAAAAAGGGTAGAGTATTTTTGGATAGCCTCTCTATTCTATTCCATTATGAAATTCTGGTTGATTTATGACACTGTGCAGGATATAGCAAAGGATTATTTCAAAATCATTGACCCATACCACTTCCATTTGGGGAGATCTTATTGTTTTTTTTTTCTTTGTTTGTTTGTTTGTTTTGGTTAGGAGGGGGATTAGAAATCTATAGGAATGTTCAATTGATAAATGGACCCAGGCAGTTTTCAGAAGAAATCTAAGCTATGGTCATATGAAAAAATGCTATAAATCACTATAATTAGAGAAATAACAATTGAAGAACTCTAAGGTACCTCCTTACACCCATGACAAAAAGGTAAAATGATAAAATAAAAGTAGAGGGGATATGGAAAAAATAGATCCCACTGCTAGGAGAATTGTGAATTGGTCCAATCATTGTGGAACAATGTCCAAAGGGCTATAAAACTCTGCATATCCTTTGACCAGCAATACTACTATTAGGTTTGTATCCCCCAAAGAGATCAAGGAAAAAGGGAAAGGACTCATATGTACAAAAATATTTATAGCAGCTCTTTTTGTGGTGGCAAAGAATTGGAAAATTGAGAGGATAGCTATCCCTTAGGGAATGGCTGAATAAATTGTGATATATGATTATGATGGAATCTATTGTATAAGAAATATCAAAAAGGACAGTTTCAGAAAAACCTGGGAAGATCTATATGAACTAATAGGAAGTGAAATGAGCAGAACTAGAATATTACACACTGTAACAGCAAGATTATAATGATATTCAGCAGTAGAAAGGTTGACTTTTCTGAGCAAAACAATGATTCATGACAGTGCTAAAGGACTCATGATGAAAAATGCTATCCACCTTTGAGAGAGAACTGACGAACTCTTGAGTGCTGATTGAAGCATATTTTCTTCTACTTTTTCTTGCTTTTTGGGGGGGCTAATATGGAAATGTTTTGCATGACTTCATATGTATATATAGATATACAATATAGATATTGTATTTCTTACCTTCTCAATGACTGGGGAAGGGGTGGAGGGAGAGAATTTGGAAATGAAAATAAAAAATCTTTAAAAAAAATCTGTGGGAAAACTGACATCTACGGCAATACTTACATAAAAGTCTATAGGCCTTAGGGTTCAGCCTAATTTATTTGTTAATCCAATAAAACTATGGCCTATATTTATCTTTATCCCTTATTTTAGATCTAATGCCACTTTTGTCAGCTTACAAATACAAATATGTATCTATTGGTTTGCATCTATATTACTTTGATGGGTCTACGCTGTATGTAATTTCTCCATTAGGGCAGATCTCCCATTCTGAGTAATTCTTGTCTCAGTTTCTCCCACAAATCCAGCACAACACACACACAACTAAAGCCCTCAGGCATCCCTCTACGTCTTTTAAGTTTTTGAGGTTAACGTTTAAGTGTAGCACTGGGGCTGCCCATCAGTGGCTCTGAGTACCTGGATAGGATCACTTTTTTATGGTCATACTTGTCACAACTGAAATTTTTGAAGTCATTCTGTATAGTAGTTAGTACACTTACAAATGGAAAAGTAAAAAAAAAAAAAAAAAAAAAAAAAAAAAATTAAAGGGCAGGTGTTTTTACTTCCATCCCTCTCGTTCCCCTCCCCAACCCTGGCTTTTTCTGAGCATTCCTGGGACTGGTCCAGAGGTCTTCAGGCCAGAGTTCGGACAAGAGGCTAGAGCTCCCAAGACCTGAATTCTGCAGCTGGCCTGCAGCTTGTCTTCCACAAGCTGGTTATAAGGGCTGAGAGGAAGCCGAAGCATCAGAGACCGCAGGTTTCGGGATCCTGGGATTTTGAGGATCTGATGGGTCTCTGAAACGATGGCGAAGGATGGTCGCCCACGCCAGGGGCCCGCCCCGTCCCGGCACTCAATTCGGAGCCAGGAGGCGTCGTTTCCAAGGTGATGGAGCCCTTGCTCTTTCCTTCCTCCCTCAGCCCAGCTTCAGTCTTACACCACGGAGGCGGCTTCCGGCCGGACTAGACAGATAGGTCCTGATAGGTCGTATGAAAGCAAGAGGCGGGGCCTAGAGGCAAAATCATTGCTTCCGGGAAGAGGCGGGAAGGTCCGAGTGAGCGGGAAGCAGTTGCCACAGGCTCGTTTTCGTTCCCCGGGCGGGGAGAGAGGTTGAAAATGTTTGAGGAAATCTGCAAGACCCCGCCCTTGCCTGCCTTCAATTGGCTGGTCCCGACTAGTACGGAGCGAGGCCAAGTATCTCCATTGGACAGGCTGGAGAGTCTGTTGAAAGTCTTATCCCTAGGCTGCGATGCTAAACTACCTTTCTATTTTAAAATTTTTAATGTGTTCTTCTCACTGCACCGCTCCCTCCCCACATTGAGCAAATTAATGACAAAACAAATCCCTCCCTACGGATCCACAGAGTCAGGCAAAAAAAAATCCCAACCAGAAAGGTCCAAGATTATTCATTTTAAGTTCACCCTTTCTTTGTCTTAAGGTGAATGGCATGCTCTCTTCATTCTCTAGGAGGTTCCCAAGCTACCTTCCTGGCCCTATGTAATTGTGCAAATTTTCTCATTTCCTTCAGTTCTCTGCCTCCTCCGCCTTCAATGAACTCCTTTCACTTATCGGTCTGAAATCTCATTTACTTCAAGACCTAGATCAAGTCCCATTTTCCCTGTGAAGCCACTCATGATCCGCCCCAAAAATTCAGATGAGCGAAGCTCTTGTTTTGACTCACCTGCCTAGAAACTGACAACTTTTCAAGATCCTTGTTGCTGCTTTGTACTCAATTAGGAGGCAACGTCAGTAGTCTGAGCCGTTAGTTCCCCTACCCAAATCTTGCGGAATGTTTCAGAGCCTTTTAAGGAAAAAACTAGTCTAACCTGAATGGGGGTAGGGTTTAATTAGTGCTCCTACCAAATATTCCTACTACACAAGATTTTACTTCTATTTTAAGATATTTATTCTCCTTCCTCCTTTCTTCTCTGCTATGTTCCCTTTCTTCTTTAAAGATGATCAATGATTATATATGTATATAATACACTTATATACATATATTATCAAAACAAAACTGCGCCCAGGTATCATTTGTCTTATTGAACACCTGTGATAAAAATGGAAGACATTAAGTTTCAGAAGGGCACTTGTTTCTTCTCCATCTATTAGAATGGAAGCATTTCATCTTCATATAGTCCTTTCCAATTGCTCAACTATATATACCTTTCTGGGTTTCTTTTAATTCTTGTATTTGTATTTAAAAGTTTCTACTCAGTTTTGGTCTTTTTTAATAGCAATGTGTGAAATTCTTTTATTAAGAATTCATTTTTGAAAACTGAAACTTTCAGAAACCCAGAAATAAAGCTAAGGGTAGCATCAAGGAAGGACTGAAGTTTAAGAGGGTGTCCTAACCTCCCAGAAAACAGAGCCTACCTTTAAAAAGGCCAGGAAAAATGAGCAAACATTTTTTAAAAACGGACCTAACCATAGAGAATTTTATTTTATTAAAAAAATTTTTTTTAAACCCTTACCTTCCGTCTTGGAGTCAATACTGTGTATTGGCTCCAAGGCAGAAGAATGGTGAGGGCTAGGCAATGGGGGTCAAGTGACTTGCCCAGGGTCACACAGCTGGGAAGTGTCTGAGGCCAGATTTGAACCTAGGACCTCCCTTCTCTAGGCCTGGTTCTCAATCCACTGAACTACCCAGCTACCCCCCATAGAGAATTTTTATGGATACAAATAGCAAGACACAGACACAGAAGGGGACAGTGAAAGCAAAGCAAAACATACAAAAAGTCCAAAAGAAAAATATGGATTAGACTCAGATTCTGGAAGAGCTCAAAAGTCAATTTCAGATTTTAAGACCAAGCAAGAGTTAGAAAACACTACAAAATGTAAAATAAATAATTTTGATTACATTAAATTTAGAAGGTTTTGTACAAACAGAACCAAATGCAATCAAAATTAGAAGGGAAGTAACAAATTGGAAAAAAATCTTTATAACAAAAACCTCTGACAAAGGTCTAATTACTCAGATTTATAAGGAGCTAAATCAATTGTACAAAAAAATCAAACCATTCCCCAATTGATAAATGGGCAACAGACATGAATAGCCACTTTTCAGATAAAGAAATCAAAACTATCAATAAGTACATGAGAAAGTGTTCTGAATCTCTTATAATTAGAAAAACACAAATCAAAACAACTATGAGATACCACCTCACACCTAGCAGATTGGCCAAAATGACAGCAAAGGAAGGTAATAAATGTTGGAGGGGATCTGGCAAAATTGGGACATTAATGCATTGCTGGTGGAGTTATGAATTGATCCAACCATTCTGGATGGCAATTTGGAACTATGCCCAAAGGGCTTTAAAAGACTGTCTGCCTTTTGATCCAGCCATACCATTGCTGGAGTTGTACCCCAAAGAGATAATAAGGAGAAAGACCTATACAAAAATATTTATAGCTGTGCTCTTTGTAGTGGCAAAAAATTGGAAAATGAGAGGATGCTTTTTGATTGGGGAATGGCTGAACAAATTGTGGTATCTGTTGGTGATGGAGTACTATTGTGCTAAAAGGAATAATGAACTGGAGGAATTCCATGTGAACTAGAACAACCTCCAGGAATTGATGCAGAGTGAAAAGAGCAGAACCAGGAGAACCATATTCACAGAGATGGATACACTGTGGCACAATCAAATGTAATGGATTTCTCTACTAGCAGCAATGCAATAATCCAGGACAATTCTGAGCGACTTATGAGAAAGAATGCTATTCACATCCAGAGAGAGAACTATGGGAGCAGAAACACAGAAACACAGAAGAAAAACAACTGCTTGATCACATGGGTCGATGGGAACATGATTGGGAATGTAGTCTCTAAGTGATCACCTGAATGTAAATATTGATAATATGGAATAGGTCTTGATCAATGACATATGAAAACGCAGTGGAGTTATTTGTTGGCTGGGGGAGTGTTGGGGGAAAGGAGAGGAGGGAAAGAACATGAATCATGTAATCATGGGAAAATATTCTAAATCAATTAATTAAATACAAATTTAAAAAAAAAGTCCATTTCAAAAGTCATTTAAGAGGGGCAGAGAAAAAATGGAGAAGAGAAATGGAAGCAATGCAAGAGGAAATGGGCCAAATGAAAAAAGGAGGCTCAAAAGCTGACAGAAGAAAATAATTTCTTAAAAATTAGAATTGGGCAATTAGAAGCTAATAACTTCATGAGGCATCAAGAAACAATAAAACAAAATAAAAAGAATGAAAAAAAACAGGAGAAAATATGAAATATCTCATTGAAAAAATAACTGACCTGGAAAATAGATCCAGGAGAGACAATTTAAGGAATTATTGGACTGCCTGAAAGCCATGATCAAAAAAAAAAAAAAAAGCATGGACATCATAATGCAAGAAATTATTGATGAAAACTGCCCAAATATTCTTGAACAAGAGAATAAAATAGAAATAGAAAGCATCCACAGATCTGTGATTTATGATCTGTAGAAAGCATCCACAGATCACCTCCAGAAAGAAATCCTCAAATGACAACTCCCAGGAATATAAGATTTAAGTTCAAGAGCCCCCAAGCCAAGGAGAAAATACTGCAATCAGTCAAAAAGAAACAATTCAAACCATGGAGTTACAATCAGGATCACACAGGATTTAGCAGTTTCCACATTAAAGGTTCAGAACGCATGGGATATGATATTCTGGAAGGTTTATAACCTAGTGTCTATCTAGGTTTACAACTCAGAATAACCTATCCAGATAAAAATGAATTCTTTAGGGAGAAAAATGATCATTTAATAAAGTAGAAGATTTCCAAGCATTCCTGAGGAAAAGACCAGACCTAAACAGAAAATTTGAAGTCAAAACACAAGACCCAAGAGAAGCCTAAAAAGACAAATAAGAAAGTGAAAATTTAAGGGACTCCAGAAGCTCAAACTGTATGTATTTCTACATGGAAAAAGGATATTTGTGATTCTTAAAAATTATTGTTAGTAGTAGAGCAGTTAGAAGGAGTATACTTAAATAGAGGGTGGAGAAGTAAGCTAATTAGGATCATATGATATGCAAAGAAAAATGAAGGGGTGAAAAAGAGGGTTGCACCAAGAGAAAAGAGAAGGAAGAGATGAAATTGGGGTAAATTATCTAACCAAAAGAGGCATGAAAAACTATTACAGTGGAGGGGAGGATGAGAATGATAATGGGCACTGCTTAAACTTTACTCTCATCATAACTGGCTCAGAGAGGGAATAACAACCATACTCATTGGGGTATAGAATCCTATCTTTCCCTATAGAAAAGTAGAAAGGGGAATAAGACAAGGGAGAGGGGTGGTAATAGGAGGGAGGGGGAAGTAGGGGGGAATAAAAAGCAAAACACTGGTGAGGAAGAACAGAGTGAAAGGAAAAAGAGCAAAATCAAAAGGGGAAAATTAAATGGAGGGGAATCCACAGTTGATAATCATAACTGTGAATGTGAATTGGATATACTCACCCATAAAACCAAGGTGGATAGCAGAGTGAATTAAACAGAATCTTACTATATGCTGTTTACAAGAAACACATTTGAGACAGGATGATACACATAGAGTTTAGGTAAGGGACTGGAGCAGAATTTATTGTGCATCATCTAAAGTAAAAAAAAGCAGGAATAGCAATCATGATCTCAGAAAAAGCTAAAGCAAAAATATATCTAAATAAAAGAGATAAGGAAGGAAATTACATCTTGCTAAAAGGTACTATAAACAATGAAATAATAGCAATACTAAATATATATGCACCAAATGGTGTAGCCTCTAAATTTTTAAAGAATAAATTAAATGAACTTCAAAAAGAAATAAATAGTAAAACTATATTAGTGGGAGATCTCAACTTCCCCTTTTCAGATCTAGATAAATCAAACCAAAAAATAAGAAAAAAGTAAAGGAAGTGAATGAAATCTTAGAAAAGTTAGAACTAATAAACCTCTGGAGAGAATTGAATGGTAATAGAAAGGAATATACCTTTTTTTTTCAGCAGTACATGGCTTCTACATAAAAAAAACTACGTATTAGAGCATAAATACTTCACAACCAAATGCAGAAAAGCAGAAATAATAAATGCATTCTTTTCAGATCATAACACAATAAAAATTATAATCAATAAAGCTCCATGGAAAAATAAATCAAAAATTAATTGGAGACTAAGTAATCTTAACACTAAAAAAAAGGTCGATCAAAGAAAAAACTATAGAAACAATCGTTTTATTAATGAGAGTGATGATGAGGAGACAATATATCAAAATTTATGTGATACAGACAAAACAGTACTTAGGGGAAATTTTATATATCTAAACCCTTACATCAATAAAATAGAGAAAATGCAGATCATTGAATTGAGCATGCAACTAAAAAAAACTAGAAAAAGAACAAATTAAAAATCCTCACTTAAAGACTAAATTGGAAATCCTAAAAATTAAAGGAGAAAATAAAATTGAAAGTATGAGAACCATTGAACTAATAATAAATAAGACTAGGAGTTGGTTTTATAAAAAAAATAAAATAGACAGCATTGGTTAATTTGATTTAAAAATAGAAATAAAATAAAATAATCAGTATCAAAAATGAAAAGGGTGAACTCACCACCAATGAAGAGAAAATTAAAGCATTCATTAGAACCTCTTTTGCCCAATTATATGCCAATAAATCTGACAACTTAAGTGAAATGGATATAAATTGCCCAGATTAGCAAAAGAGGAAATCGAATCCTTCAACAATCCCATGTCAGAAAAAGAAATTGAACAAGTCACCAATGAAATCCCCAAGAAAAAAAATCCCCAAGGCCAGATGGATTCACAAGTGAAATCTATCAAGAATTAAAAAACAATTAATCCCAATACCCACATAAACTATTTGTGAAAATAGGTAGAGAAAGAATCCTACCAAATTCTTCTTATGAAATTAATATGGTACCCTTAACTAAGCCAGGATGAACAAAAACAGAGAAAGAAAATTATAGGCCAATTTCATTAATGAATATAGATGCAAACATTTTTTAAAAGATGCTAGCAAGGAGAATATAGCAATATATCACAAGGATCATTTGCTATGATCAGGTGGGATTTATATCAGGAATGTAGGGCTGGTTTAATATTAGGAAAATTATCAGCATAATTGACCATATCAACAACAAAACTAACCCAAATCACATGATTATTTCAATAGATGCAGAAAAACTTCAACAAAATACAACACCCTTTCCTTGCAAAACACTAGAAAGCACAAGAATAAATGGATCATTCCTTAAAATGATGAGGAGTATATACCGAAAACCTTCAGCAAGTATCATCTGCAATGGGCATAGGTTGGAAGCCTTCTCAATAAGATCAGGAGCAAAGCAAGGATGTCCATTATCATCACTATTATTTAATATTGTGTTAGAAATGCTAGCTTTAGCAATAAGGAAAGAAAAAGAAATTGACAGAATTAAAGTGGGCAATAAGGAAAACCAAACTATCACTCTTCACAGATGATATGATGATATTCATAGAGAATCTTAGAGAATCAACTAAAAAACTAATTTAAAGTTTCAGGATACAAAATAAATCCATATAAATCATTAGCATTCCTATATATTAACAAAGTCCAGCAGCAAGTTAGAAAGAGAAATTCTATTTAAAATCACTCTAAGCAATATAAAATCCCTAAGAATCTACTTGCTCATGAGTAGGCCAAGCTAATATAATAAAATGATAATTATATCTAAATTTATTTATTCAGTGCCATACCAATTAAACTACAAAATAATTATTTTATGGAACTAGAAAAAATAACAAAATTCATCTGGAAGAACAAAAGGTCAAGAATACCAGGGGAACTAATGAAAATATTTTGAAGGAAGGAGGACTAGCAGTACCAGATCTCTACTATAAAGCAGCAATCATCAAAACAATCTGGTACTGGCTAAGGAATAGAATGGTAGATCAATGGAGTCAATTAGGTACACATTATACAGGGTTAAATGACTTTAGCAACCAAAGATCCCAGCTTTTGGAATAAGAACTCATTCTTTAACAAAAATTGCTGGGAAAATTGAAAACAGTATGGCAGAAGCTAGGTATAGACCAATAATCTCACACTTTATACCAAGATAAGGTAAAAATGGATATATGATTTAGATATAAAGAGTGATATCATAACTAAAATAAGAGAACACCGAATAGTTTACCTGGCAGATCTTTGGAGAAGGGAAGAATTTACAACCAAACAAGAAATACAGAGTATTAGAAGGTGTAAAATGAATAATTTTGATTATTTTATTTTATTTTTTTTATCCTGGGACTCCATTCTAGGAGCATAGGGCCACAACCAGTAGGCAATGGGTCGCTCAGGGTCACCCAGCTGGGAAGTGTCTGAGCCCAGATTTGAACCTAGGACCTTTCGTCTCTAGGCCTGGCTCTCAATCCACTGAGCTAGCCCAGCTACCCCTACTTTAGGTTGCAGTTTCTTTAGCAGATGTAGTTTTTACAGGGTGGGGTTGCTAGCCCCACACCCAACCCTCCTCCTTTTTCATCCGGGTTAGGGACGGTCCTTAGCCCAGGAGTGGTAAGGGTGGGCAATAGGGGTCAAGTGACTTGCCCAAGGTCACACAGCTGGAAGTGTCCGAGGCCGGACTTGAACCTAGGACCTCCAGTCTCTAGGCCTGGCTCTCAATCCACTGAGCCACCCAGCTGCCCCTAATTTTGATTATATTAAATTTAAAAGCTTTTGTACAAATAAAACTAATCTAACCAAGATTAGAAGGGAAATAACAAACTGAGAAAAAAATTTATAACAAATATCTATGATAAAGGTCTAATTTCCTCAAATTTATAAAGAACTAAGTCAAATTTAAAAGAATACAAATCATGCTCCAATTGACAACTGGCCAAAGGATATGAATAAACAATTTTCAGATGAAGAAATCCAAAGCAGCAGTAATTATATGAAAAAATATTCCAAATCCTTCTTCATTAGAGAAATGCAAATTAAAACAATGCTGAGGTATCATCTCACAACTATCAGATTGGTTAATATAGCAGTAAAAGAAAGTGGTAAATGTTGGAAGGGATGTGGCAAAATGGGGACACAAATGCATTGCTGGTGGAATTGTGAACTGATCCATCCATTCTGGAGGACAATTTAGAACTATATCCAAAGGGCTATAAAACTGCATACCCTTTGATCCAGTAATACCACTACTGGGTCTATATCCCAAAGAGATAATAAAAAAGGGGGAAAAGGGGAAAGGATCCACTTATACAAAAATATTTATAGCTGCTCTTTTTGTGGTGGCAAAGAATTGGAAATTGAGGGGATGTCCATCAATTGGAGAATGGCTGAACAAATTGTTGTACATGTTGGTAATAGAATATTATTGTGCTATAAGAAATGATAATCAAGATGATTTCAGAAAAGGCTGCCTAAGAGACAGAAGGGAGGATCAGTGGAATAAATCTGAGGTAAGTGATGTCAGCAAGACAGTGTATGATAAACAGAAAGAGCCCAACTTTTGGAACAAAAATCCACTATTTGACAAAAACTCCTGGGAAAATTGGAAAATAATATGGGAGAGATTAGATTTAGATCAATATCTCACATCCTACACCAAGATAAATTCAGAGTGGGTGAATGACTTGAGTATAGAGAAGGAAACTATAAGAAATGGTGTACACAGAATAGCATACTTGTCAGATCTCTGGGAAAGGATAGATTTTTTTTTTAACCCTTACCTTCTGTCTTGAAGTCAATACTGTGTATTGGCCCCAAGGCAGAAGAGTGGTAAGGGTAGGCAATGGGGGTCAAGTAACTTGCCCAGGGTCACACAGCTGGGAAGTGTCTGAGGCCAGATTTGAACCTAGGACCTCCCATCTCTAGGCCTGGCTCTCAATCCACTGAGCTACCTAGCTGCCCCCAAGGATAGATTTTTAAAACCAAGCAAGAGTTAGAAAAAAATTACAAAATGTAAAATAAATAATTTCGATTACATTAAATTAAAAAGGTTTTGTACAAACAAAAACAATGCGACTAAAATCAGAAGGGAAACAACAAACTGGGAAAAATCTTTATACCAAAAAACTCTGACAAAGGTCTAATTACTCAAATATACAAGGAGCTAAATGAATTGTACAAAAAATGAAGCCATTCTCCAATTGATAAATGGGCAAAGGACATGAATAGGCAATTTTCAGATAAAGAAATCAAAACTATCAATAAACACATGAGAAAGTGTTCTGAATCTCTAATAATTAGAGAAATGCAAATCAAAACAACTCTGAGATATCACTTCACACCCAGAAGATTGGCTAAAATGACAGCAGGGTAGAGTAATGAATTTTGGAGGGGATATGGCAAAATTGGGACATTAATGCATTGCTGGTGAAGTTGTGAATTGATCCAACCATTATGGATGGCAATTTGGAACCATGCCCAAAGAGAGCTAAAAGAATGCCTGCCCTTTGATCCAGGCATACCATTGCTGGATTTGCACCCGAAAGAAGTCATAGGGAAAAAGACATACAAAAATATTTATAGCCATGCTCTTTGTGGTGGCAAAAAACTGGAAAACGAAGGCATGCCCTTCAGTTAGGGAATGGCTGAACAAAGTGTGGTATATGCTGGTGATGGAATACTATTGTGCTCAAAGGAATAATAAATTGGAGGAATTCCATGTGAATTGGAATGATCTCTAGGAATTGATGCAGAGTGAAATGAGCAGAACCAGAAGAACATTGTACACAGAGACTGATACACTGTGGTAAAATTGAATGTTATGGATTTCTCTACTAGCAGCAATGCAATGACCCAGGACAATTCTGAGGGATTTATGGAAAAGAACACTACCCATATTCAGAGGAAGAACTACAGGAGTAGAAACACAAAAGAAAAACAACTGCTTGAACACATGGGTTGATGTGGACATGATTAGGATGTAGACTCTTAATGACCACCCTAGAACAATTATCAATAATATGGAAATAGGTCTTGATTGATGACACAGGAAGAAACCAGTGGAAATGTGTGTCAGCTACTGGGGTGGGGTGGTGGGGGAAGAGAGAGCAATAACATAAATCATGTAACCATGGAAAATTTTTTTCTAAAAAATAAAAAAATAAAAATAAACTCAACAATAAAGAGTTAGTTGAAAAGAGAAAAAGAAAACTTAAAAAAAGAAAAAGCTGGAAAGATATGCAGGAACTGATGCAGAATGAAATAAGCAGAACTGGCGGAGCATTGTATATAATAACAGAAATATCGAATGATGATTATCTGTGAAAACTTGGCTACTCTCAGTAATGCAATGATCTGGGGTCATCCTGAAAGACTTATGATGGGGAATATTATCCACCTCCAGAGAAAGATCTGTTGGAGTCTTCTTTCACATCAATGTATTTTTGGTTTTATTTTGAGGTTTTGGTTGTCTATGACTTTGCTCTTACAACAATGACCAATATGGAAGTGTGTTTTGCAGGACAATAAAAATGAATGAAAAAAAAGAATTTTTCTTCCCATAAGATTTTTTAAAAATCCTTCCCTTCCATCTTAGAATCAATATTATGTATTGATTCTAAGGTCTCGAGATCTTTTTATCACCTCCAGATAATTTGATAATGATGATAATGACAGTTTAGTTAAGAAATACGTGGACACGGGCACGTCTTTCTGTCAACTCATGATGATGCTACTGCTGCTGCTGCTGCTGTTGTGTCTCTTGCAGCATGGAGTTTATTATATATACTTCAAGACTCACTTCACACAAAAGAACCCCCCCAAAACTTTGCATTTGTGCAGAAATACAAATTATGTCATATCAAAACACAAAGATTCTCAATAGCTTCCAAATAGAACAAGGCTAAGGTTGAACTTCGGCTGGGTCCTTATCAGAAGGCTGTGACAGGGAATATTTTCTCCAGGGTGAAATGCCTCTCCTGGAGGAATTTATGACCATGAGTGTCTGAACTACTTTTGAAACAAAAACAGTTGTATTTCTGACCAAAGGAGAGAATGTTAACCTCTTAACAGTTGGGTTGTTAGGAGCTTAAAGCTTTTCATTAAGGAAAGGTGTGGATCAGAAAAGGAGTCAAAAGAGGAGTCCCAGATATTTATCTCTTTGAGATTGTTTCTCTTATTGGCCTCTCACATAATTCCCTCTTTTCTTTTAAATTGAAGTGATTTATTATACAGAAAAAACTTTTATTAATGAGAGGAATCACAGAGAGTGGTTACAACCATCAGCTACAGAGACCTTGTAAACTATAGCTGGATCTTATGGGATTCACAGATTATACCGACAGACCATGTTTCTCTCTATTGCTTTCAATACTAAGGCGGAAGAGTGGTAATGAGTTATGGAGGTTAAGTGACTTGCCCAGGATCACACAGCTAGGAAGTGTCTGAGACCACATTTGAACCCAGGACCTTCTGTCTCTAAGCTTGTCTCTCAATCTACTGAGACATCTAGCTGCCCCCTTCCCTATAAGATTATACTCAGTCTTGCAGGGTGTTATTCTTGGTTGCAAGCCTCTGTCTTTTGCCTTTTGGAATATTGAAATACAATATTTTCTCTCTTTTATAGTAACTGTTCCAGGACTTGTGTGATCTTAACTGTAGTTCCTCAGTACTTGTACTCTTCTGGAATCTTGCAATATTTTTTAAAATCCTGAAGCTATAGACATTCCTGGGTGTTTGCATTTGTCTAATGAGGTAAATAGTTTGTTCTTTTGTGCAGTTGTGGACTGGATAAAGATATTTATTATAGTATCTATTTGGATTTCTTGACCGTTAATTAGCCTGGAATTCTTTTTTAATCTTTGCTGGACCAAATGTATGAAAGTTGAGCTTCTCCACAACTGTGATATACAACTGTGATAGTCTTAATCAGAAACCTTCAAACTACTATTATGGAAAATTATTTGACCTATATAAGTATATTCAGGTGTATCAGGTATATTCAGCTCAATGTAGTGCTTATTATTTGTCACAGTACTTTACTAAAATAGCATAACAAATGCAGAATTTTACATTTTAATGCGTAATACAATGCCTTTTTTAAACCTTAAAAATATGGATTGGTTCATTGTTGAGAAAAGGAGCAAACAAACTGAATTATAACCATTTGGTCAATTAGTAGTCAATTATCTTGGACTCCTCTGTTAAGAATTTATGTGAGAATAATGCTGCTACTAGTTCAAATGCATGTAATAAACTGGATAATGATCAGTAGGAGAGATTTTGTCTCTTAATTCAATGTAGTTCCTATTCAAAGCCAGCAAGCATTCCATCTGATAAGCCAGTCTGTGATATCCCAAAATATGGATTAGAACATTAGTTTCTATTATCTAAAGTTTCCTATCAGACTAGATTATGTTTCCTAGAAGTAAAATAGAGAATAAACAAGTAAGTCCTCAATATTATTGGGCCTGTAATTTCAGTACAATCTTGTCAGTATGAAAAAAAAATAGAATATAACCTATCATGTAAAATTGCTTTTACTGCTATTTCCTCCCCTTAAATGGGAGTTAACAAATGTTTTAAAAATCATCAACTGTCAAAATGACATATTTGGAGCTATTCTTTATAGTCAAGTTTTTTTTTTTAATTTTTTTAAACCCTTAACTTCTGTGTATTGACTTATAGGTGGAAGATTGGTAAGGGTAGGCAATGGGGGTCAAGTGACTTGCCCAGGGTCACACAGCTGGGAAGTGTCTGAGGTTGAACCTAGGACCTCCTGTCTCTAGGCCTGGCTTTCAATCCACTGAGCTACCCAACTGCCCCCTTATAGTCAAGTTTTAAAGAAGGGGAATTATTATAAGCTGAAGTGAGCAAGAGAACATTGTACACAGTAAGAGAAATATTGTAACTATGATCAATAGATCGTACAACAATCTATGACAATTCCAAAGGACCATGATGAAAAATATTATCCCTCTCCAGAGAGAAGATTGATGATAGTGCAGGTTGAAGAATTTTTTTTTCACTTTCTTTTTCCTGCTTTTGGATGTCTTTGTGTGAGGACAACATGGATAATATGGAAATATACTACCCCAAGCATATGAAGACCTCCCTAGGCAGAATGGGTGGATGGAAATAATTTGTTCCAACAGCCATGAAGATAGTTGAAGAAGGCATTGTAGAGCACTTACAGCTTGGTTAGGCATTGAAGATGACAATCCACTGCATCCTGGGCTTGACTTTTGTCATGCCACTGCAATTTGATGACTTTGGAAGAAAGAATGAGAGTGACAACTTCCTGAAATTCTTGCTTCAACTTAAATCCAATTCATTTCAAGATACCACCAAGTAATATCATCAGTCCTCTTTGAAAATAGTGGACAAACAATAAAAATGTACATATTCCAATAATCCCCCTTCACAACTTCTATGGTTCAGTCATACTGGCCTACTTGCCATTCCTTACACACGATGCAGCATCTCCTGTCTCTGTGCCTTTGCACTGGCTGTCTCTTCATGACTGGATTTTCTCTCTCCACTTTTGCTTCCTAGAATCCCTGGGATTCCTTCAAATCTCAGTTCAAGTGCCTCCCTGGGAGAGGTCTTTCCTGGTCCCCCCAAAGGTCAGTGCTTTTTCCGCCAACATTGTTTTTTATTTGATTTGTTTATATCTTGTATATATTGTCTCTCATTAGAATATAAACCTCTGAGGGTAGAAATTTTCATTTTTTTCTTTGTATCCCCAGTACTTAGCACGATGCCTGTCTCATAAGAAGTACTAAGTAAATGTTTGATGGATTAGTTTACACCAGGAAGAGAAGTCCTTGGTGCTGAAATTTTTTCACAATGGAAAATACTCCAGTTGAATGCTTTGTGTCTGTTCAGAGATATTAAGTAACGATTGATAATCAATTATCATTGACATAATAATATGTTATGGATAATTAATTAAATATTAATGAACAATTGGTGCTTAGTTTATTTTTGGCCTGTTAAATGACATCCCTGGCAGTGTTAAACTTATTGATCATCATTGATGTTTGTTTTGCTGTTGTGTCTAGGATGGCTGTGGGAGTTTAAAAGAAACATTAAGAAACAGTGTAATATTCTGTAACTTATTCTGCTTGTCTTTTGGACCATATCATGGCAGAGAGATGCACTTTAAATAAAATAGGATTGTCTTTGTGGGTTTTTTGTTTTGTTTTTGTATTTAGACTAGGATTTTATGGAGAATTAATTCTCTGTGAGAGTGAATAAAGGGGAGATTTTAGAAGTAGGACCCCAGACTTAAGTGGCTGTTAAACACAATTTGGCATGCAAGAGAGGTGGTGGTTGCAGTAAAACAAGTATTTTACAAGCATTACACAAGATCACTAAAAGAGCTTGCCTTGCTGATAGTAAGATAAAAGCCAGGGGCCTCATCTATTCTCTTTGCTCTCTTCTTCTCACTCTGCTGAACACCTTGTCTCTGACTCAACCGAAAAACTTGAGGCCATTTGATAAGAATTCTTTTTCCCCTACTCACCTCACAGTCCTCTGACATTTTTCCACTATCTCCTTCACTGTGATATCTGATGAGATCCTGACCTTTCTACTTGCCAAGGCCAATCCCTCTTCTTGTGTTCTTATTCTCTTCCCATCCTCTCCAGCTGATTGTCACCACCATCATCTTCATTTTTCCTAATAATTCTCTATCTATTGGCTCCTTATAACCTGCCTACACATTTCTCATATCCTTAAAAACCTCACTAGATCCTACTGTGTCCTAATATCCTAGAGTTTCTTCTCCTTATCAGCTAAATTCATTGGGGGAAAAATAACTAAAGTTGGTGCTTTCACTTTGTTTTTTCTTACTTTCCTCTAAACCTTCAGCAATCTAGCTTTCTTTTTTTTAGCAATCTAGCTTCTGATTTCATCATTCAACTGAAATTATCTCCAAAATTAACAATAGTCAAGAAACTACAGCAGTATATCACAAAGATTATTCACTATGACCAGGTGGAATTTATACCAAGAATGTAAGGCACCCTACATATTAGGAAAACTATCAGCATAATTGACCATATCAATAACCAAACTAACAGAAATCACATGATTATCTCAATAGATGCAGAAAAGCCTTTGACAAAATGCAAAAGTACCAATGGTCTTTATTATAGCTTCTTATTAGTCTTCTTTGCTGTCTCATCATCCATGATGATTTTTATTCACATCCCCACATATCCAATCTGTTGTCAAATCTTATAATTTTTACCTTTACAGCATCTCTTACATGCATTCCCTTTTCATCATTCATACATTCACCATTTTAGTACAGGCTTTCATCACTTTACACTTAAACTGTTGGAATAGCCTTATAACCTGTCTTTCCCCATTCCAATCCATCCTTTGCTCAGCTGCCGAAATGATTTTCTTAATGCATAGATCTAACCATGTCACCCCACTACTGAAACTTCAGTGGCTACCTATTACCTGAAAGTTCAGATATTAAAATCTTTGTCATCTAAAGCCTTTTCTAATCATGTCCCTTCCTAACTTTTCAGATTTCTTATACTTTACCTCACATTCTACAATCCAGCTTCATTGAATTACTTGCTATCTTTCAATAGAAGGCCTTTTTCAGTCCCCCCCGTTCCCACATGCAATTGCTTTTTTCCTACCTCTGCATATATACACATGCATTATATGTACGTGTGTGTAAGTTATATGTTGTCTTCCCCATTAGACTGAAAACCCCTTGAAAGTGGAGATTGTGAGGTTTTTTTCATACCCGTCACGTGGCACAGTATCTGGAACATAGTAAGAGTTTAGTACATTTCTGGTAATAGGACATTTACAATGCCTTTCACAGAGTATGTGCTTAATAAATATTTGTTTAATAGAATAGGAAATAGAAACTTCACTTGAAAAAAATTTTTGAGGGAGTGAAAGGCAAGCCTGAATCAACTAAGAAATTGAGGTCCAAATGTTTGGAGATTCATTCATTCAGTCAATAAGCATGTATTGAGTATCTACTATGTGCAAGCACTGTGCTAAGTATATTTATCCTTAAGTAGCTTAGTCTAATGAGGAAGAAAAGAAACAAATAAATGTATAAAAACAAGTTATATACAAAATAAAGAGAAAATAATTAATAGAAGGTATAAACTGAGGCATGGACTACACGGACCTAAAATATCTCTTCCCCCAAAGTGGAATTACACTCTCAGACATTATGAAAAGCACACACCTCCATCTCACTTTCTCTGAACAGAGAAATAACAGATATGATGTATTCAAGATCAAGATAATTTTTATTAAGCAAGGCAATATATGCACGTGATAGCAAATTGACCTAGTACCAAAAAACACAAAGTTTAGCTGGAAGTGGCTATATAATTGTTAGTGAAGAGAGGCAGAGAAGGCTCTGGAAGGGGCCAATCCAGAGAGGGATCTAGGGTGGCATGGGCAGAGAATTCCCAGGAATAGGTTGACAAATGCCCAAACACAAGGGGAAACAAAGACATCTTTGGCTCATATTTTAGTATAAGACAATAAGATAAGTATATGGAGTAACTCAGTCTCAAGGTTTCAGCAAAACAATGACCCACTGAGTCTTAGGGCCAGGTTTCTCTTAGTTAAACAGTCCAAAAATAACTCAATCAGAAATAAAGAGTCTGGGACCAGAGATACCAAGTCTGAGACTTAACAAAGCATGAGGATTTTGGTTATTTCATCTCAGAGAGAGACCCTGAGAGTTGATATGGAATGAGCCAGTGGCAGGTGGAAATGAAATTCAGTCGTGTCTCAGGACTAAGACAGCTAGTTTCCATGGTTACCTCAGGCAGGCTATTACCTTCAAAGACAGTTTCTTCAGGTTACTTTGGGTCCTAAAGAAAGTCAGTTTCTCCATATCATTCTGAGTTCCAGTTAAATAGTCAAGTCTTACACATTCTCATCACTCACATTGTAGGGCAACTCTAACATATCAATATAGTTAAGATATTAAGGGAATATGGGAAAGCACTAGAATTTAAGATAATTTATACAAAGGAAGGCACTGGAATTAAGAAGGATTGAGAAATGCTTCTTGTAGAAGGTAATATTGTATTTGGGACTTGAAGGGAAACCAGTAGGCGAAGATGAGGCACTCGGAACAGCCAGAGAAAATGCCCAGAGCCAAGAGATGGAACATTTTGTTCATGGATCAGCAAGGAGGGAAGTGTTCCTGGATCGAAGAGTATGTGGCTCTTGTTGTTGTAAGTTGTAAGAAGATTAGAAAGGTGGAGGTCAGGGAGAAGGGTTGATAGGCTAGGAAGGGTTTTGAATGCTAAAATAAGAATTTCCTAGTTGATCTTACGAGGTGATAAGGAGCCACTGGAGTTTTCAGAGCAGAGGGGTATCCTGGTTGAACCTGTTTTTTAGGAAAACCATTTTGGTGGCTTTATGGAGGATGGACTGGAGTGGGGAGATATTTATTACAATAGTTCAGATGTGAGGTGTTGAGGCCTGCACCAGGGCGATGGTAGTATCAGAGGAGAGAAGGGGGTATATTAGAGAAATGACACAAAGATGAAATCAACATAAATTTTACTGGGACTAAGATCTCAAAATGGCAGAACTGGAAAAGTCCAAAGTTCTCATTTTACAAGGAAGGAAACTAAAAGGCAGGGGAACTTATGAAAAACAATTATGGGGCAGCTAGGTAGCACAGTGGATAGCTAGGAAACCAGACCTGGAGATAGGAGGAACTGGGTTCAAATTTGACTTCAGACATTTCCTAGCTGTGTGACTCTGGGCAAGTGATTTAACCCAGTTTGCCTACCCCTTATTACTTTTCTGTCTTAAAATTGATATTAAGACAGAAGGTAAGGGTTTAAAAAAGTCCAAATTTCTCATATTTAGGGTTAGCAATTTGATGGCCTTATCTTAAAATTAAAAGCTTTTTTTGTGGTAGTCACTGATAGGGCTTGATAGAACTGAGTGGCTTATGGTTATAAATACGAGAATATTGGAAACAGGTGTTTCTGGATTTAAATCTGATTTTTCTTTGGAATTATGTAATGGGTTTATCAAAATTATTTTTTTTTCTTTTCTGATGGGAGAAGGAAGGGCTAAGTCCATGAAGTGACTCTACTCTGGGATCCTAGAGAGGCTGAAGAAGGCAACTTCCTGTTTCACCCCAGAAGGGAACTTTTGGGTTCCATAGGGTTTTACCTACTCAAATCTCCCTCCTCAGTCTGACTCTATATGTTAGGGAATTTCAGAATGTCACCTTGCCAAAAGGAGCATCTAGGCTCTCTTCACAGGTACTGTAAAGCCACATCATGCCTGAAAACTACTGGGATCTTCTCATGTATGTGTAGGTAAATAATCACAATTTGGACTAAAAGGGTGATAAAGACCATAGTGATGATCCCTACAGAGACTATAGTGTTGGTGTTGGCTATGGAACTCAGAGTTTTAAAGCTCTTCTGCTTCTTCAGAAAGGCGGCACTAGTGTCAAGGTAAGTAATGATGTAAGCTTAGGTGAAAGATTTTACATTTGGAAGATGAAGGGAAAAGGCAGTCCCAAAGGAGGAAATGGTTTGTTTCCACCAGTTCCTATGAGTTTCTGCTCCTAGAATGGCAGAAGTGATTGGGAGGCTCATAAAGGCTATGTCAATAGAGCGCAAGTCCTAAAAGGTGCTACCAAAATGAAAAGGCTGATGATTATGGTCTAATGATATATCTGGTCATCACAACTCTTAAAGATCATATACTAAGTCATGAAGGGATTACAATCTTTATCTGTGGAGGGATTAAAGGATCACAGATGTTAAGGAGGAAGGGACCTCAGAGGTAATTTAGACCAAAAAGTATGAAATCCTGGCCTTGTCATTTGCCACCGCATGTGATTTGGGAAGCCATTTAACCTCTCTTGATCTTAAATTTCTTTCCTGTAAAATATTCCTCTGTGGTTCCTTCCAGTTTTAGATCTATGATCCTATGAAACTGAGGCCCAGGGAGATTGAATACTCAAAGCCACAATGTTAAGCAAGTAGTAGCTCAGGAATGGACAGCTAGGTCCACCAACTCTAAATCTAGCATTCCTACCAATTTGCCATATATCTAGACTAATAAGATTAGAAATCCTTAAAGTATGCTCCCCTTCCCCCCATTAGTCAGCTCCTTGAAATCAAGGCCCAGCTCATGTCTATTTTTGTATCCCTAGGGCTGCTTAGCACAAAGTCTTAGAACACACAGAAGGTATCTTAAAGTTTGTTGACTAAGTGCATCCTAGGAATACTGCTATTCAGCTATCATACCCATATATCTATCACACAGGGGTACAGTAGGAATTTAAATTGTATAGATTTTGGATAAAAATACCTCAAACAAACTGGAGACACTCTCTCTCTCTCCATATATATATATATATATGCATGTGTATATATGTATATATTTTTTATCTTCTTTCTTAGAATTGATACTAAGTATTGGTTTCAAAGCAGAAGAACAATAAGGGCTAGGCAAATGGGTTCAGTGACTTGCCCTGGGTTACACAGCAAGGAAGTGTCCAAGGCTAGATTTGAACTTAGGACCTCCCATCTCTGAGCCTGACTATCCACTAAGCCACCTAGCTGCCCTGACTTTATTGTTATTAATAAATTATAAACTCCATGGAGGGAATATGTTTTATCTAATCGCTATGCTTTCCTGAATTCCTGACACATGCTTTAGTAGCAGCAGGTAATTGAATGAAATAATCAGTACAGTAGAAACTTGTTTTATGTAACTTAAAATATGAGAATTCAGGTATTCATGATTAGCAATTTAAAAAATAAAGGCAAAAAGATACTTAAAAGAAAAAAATTTTAATTATGAGTTAAATTCACACCAATTTCCCAAATAGCATTGTCTTGAAGTCATTTGTCCAAGTCATGCTTATTCTTGCTATGAGAGTTAGTGTGAGTCATTACATTAGTTTGCAGCTAACATTCCTTCACAGGTCTTTATCTTCTTGGTTCTTGCTTGTAACAAGTGGTATCTGAGTCAGAGCAGTATTTTTCTCTGTTTCATTAGTACTATTTAATTATTAATAATGGTCCCAAAGTACAAAAAAAGTGATGCTAGTATCTCTAATAAACCTAAGAAAAGTTGTAAAGTACCTAGGTATGTTTGCATAAGAAATATTTATTAAATAATTAGGTTCACTATTAAGTTCAATTTTCAACTTACTTAAAGGGTCTTGGAATGTATTGATCATTTTTTTTTCTTTTAAACCCTTACCTTCGATCTTGGAGTCAATACTGTGCATTGGCTCCAAGGCTAGGCAATGGGGGTTAAGTGACTTGCCCAGGGTCACACAGCTGGGAAGTGTCTGAGACCAGATCTGAACCTAAGACTTCCTGTCTCTAAGCCTGGCTCTCTAGCCACTGAGCCACATAGCTGCCCTTGTATTGATCGTTTATTAAAAGGAGTGCCTATTGTATATGTTGAATTTAATTAATAGACTGGATTTGGAGTTATAATTTTTCCAGAATAATAATGATGATAGTAATCTCTTACATTTGCATACCATTTAAAAATTTTCAAAGTACTTTCATGTATGTACTCTCTCATTTGGTTTCACTAGAATGTGATCAACTAAATGTAGAAGGCAGAGTTCACCCTTGAAGTTTCTCTGATGTTAAGAGAAATTAGAAAGGAGAAGAGAATCCAGTGAGAAAAATCTGAAGGCGAAGTGCTTCTGGAGACCTGTCTGGGTCTCCTATGGATAAAGATCATCAAGATCAACCTATATGATGGTATAAAGGTGACACAGTTCAGAGCCCCAGGAAAGAAAAGAGCCAGGTAAAAGAGCAGAACGCTGAAGAAACAAACACAAGGCAAGCCACCAGGGAAGGGAGAAAGAAGAAAGAAACCTTCTTTTTACAGGAGATATTGGAGAGAAGAATTTCTTGTCCCTCCTGGGCACACAAAAATGCTAGAAACCGACAGATGTTCTGAGTGTGGAAAGGGCTTCAGCCGAACTTCTCACCTCACCATCCATCATAGGATCCACACTGGAGAATGGCCATATACATGTTCTGAGTTCACCAAAACATTCAGTAACAACTCACACCTTATCCGCCATCAGAAAACACACAGAGGTGAAAAGCCCTACCAATGTGTGGAGTGTGGGAAAAACTTTAGGCAGAGTTCAGATCTCACCCAACATCAGCATATCCTCACAGGGGAGAGACCTTACAGGTGTCTTGAGTGTGGAAAAACTTTTGGCCAACTCTCAAATTTCATCACTCACCAGAGAACCCACATGGGTGAGAAAAACTACAAGTGTCCTGAATGTGGGAATGATTTTTGTTGTAAACCTTTTCTAGTACAGCATCTAAGAAGGGGAAAAACCATTTCAGTGTGAAGTTGGTGGGAAATGTTTCAGTGCCAACCCTCAATAAGTGAGCAGTTGAGGGAGATAAGTAAGATGGATGAAAGATGGTCACAAGATATTTTCCCAGTGCTGGTACAGGGAGTTGGTAGATAAGAGATCTTCCAGAGAATGTTCTAGGGAAAAGACTAATTCTATGCCCCCTCTTTTTTTAATTTGATATAAAAATTTATTTATTTAGTTGATTAATTTAGAATATTTTTCCATGATTACATGATTTGTGTTCTTTCCCTCCCCTCTTCCCTCCCCCATCTTATAGCCATTGAGCAATTCCACTGGGTTTTACATGTGTCATTGATCAAGATCCATTTCCATATTATTAATATTTGTAATAGAGTGATCATTTAGAGTTTACATCCCCAATCATATCCCCATCAAACCATATGATCAAGCAGTTGTTTTTCTTCTGTATTTCTGCTCCCACAGTTCTTTCTCTGGATGTGGATAGCATCTTTCTCATAAGTCCCTTGGGATTGTCCTGGATCATTGCAATGCTGACTAGTAGAAAAGTCCATTACATTCAATTGTGCCACAGTGTATCTGTCTCTGTGTACAATGTTCTCCTGGTTCTACTCCTTTCACTCTGCATCAATTCCTGGAGGTCATTCCAGTTCACATGGAATTCCTCCAGTTCATTATTCCTTTTAGCACAATAGTATTCCATCACCAACAGATACCACAATTTGTTTAGCCATTTCCCAATCAATGGACATTCCCTCATTTTCCAATTTTTTGCCACCACAAAGAGCATGGTTATAAATATTTTTGTACAACTCTTTTTCCTTATTATCTCTTTGGGGTATCCATGCTCCCCTTTTTAGTACCAGGAGGGTGCTTGTTCTGGGAGGGCACTGTGGAATTGGTTCTTTCAAGAGGATGTTGGCCTAATTTGGGTTTTCCAGTCACCACGATGGATGAAGAGTCATGGTAAGGTGGTCAGATAGTATAATTAAGATCCAATCACAGTGGGCAGCTAGGTGGCAGCTAGGTGGCCTAGTGGATTGAGAGCCAGGCCCAGAAATAGGAGGTCCTGGGCTCAAATATGGCCTCAGACACTTCCTAGCTGTGTGAGTCTGGGCAACTCACTTAACCCCCATTGCCTAGCTCTTACCACTCTTCTACCTTAGAACCAATATACACAGTATTAATTCTAAGACAGTAAGGGTTAAAAAAAAAAAAAGAAACAACATGGATCATAGTTTTGTTTGGAGAGGGCATTACTGGACCTTATGTAACCACTAAACTGATTTTAAAAGTTTCTATTCTATTTTTGTTCTTTTAATTTTAAACAAAATTTTTGCATGGTTACATGATTCCTGTTTTCTCCCTCCCCTCATCCCTTCCCCCTCTCAGAGTTGACAAACAATTCCACTGGATTATGCATATATATATATATATATATATGTATATATATATGTTATCACTCAAACCCATTTCCATATTATTTATTTTTGTAAAAGGGCAATCCTTTATGGGGGCCTAGTAGTACCAGATCTTTAACTGTACTACAAATCAGTGATCATAAAAACAATATGGTCCTGGCTAAGAGATAAAAGGGTGGATCAATGGAATAGACTAGGGGTAAATGACCCTAGCAAGCTAGTGTTCAATAAACCCAAAGATCCCAGCTTTTGCAACAAGAAGTCAGTATTTGACAAAAACTGCTGGGAAAAATTGGAAAATAGTATAGGAAGAATTAGGTTTAATCACACCCTATACCAAGATAAATTCAAAATGGGTAAATAAATTAAATATAGAGAGTGAAATTATAAATAAATTAGGTGCACCTAAAATAATATACCTGTCAGATCTAAGGGAAAGGAAGGAATTTAAAACCAAGCAAAAGATAGAGCACATTACAAGATGTAAAATGAATAATTTTCATTATATTAAATTAAAAATGTTTTGTACAAACAAAAAGCAATCCTTTTAAACCAAAACTCTAAATCACATACCCATATTAACAAGTGATAAATCACATGTTTTCTTCTGGATTTCTACTCCCACAGTTCTTTCTCTAGATGTGGATAGCATTCTTTCTTATAAGTCCCTCAAAATTGTCCTGGATCATTGCATTGCTTTTAGTAGCAAAGTCAATCACATTTGATCATCCCACAATGTTATAGTTTCTGTATATAATGTTTTCCTGGTTCTGCTTATTTAACTGTGCATCAGTTCATGTAGGTCTTTCCAGTTCTTATAGAAATCCATCAATTCATCATTCCATATAGCACAATAGTATTCCATGCCTATCATATACTACAGTTTGTTCAGCCATTCCCCAATCGAGGGACATCCCCTCATTTTCCTTTTTTTTTTTTTTTGCTCCCACAAAGAGTGTAATTATAAATATTTTTGTACAAACAGGTTCTTGCCCAGTTTTTTTTTAATCTCTTTGGGATATAAACCCTATAGTGGTATTGCTGGATCAAAGGGCATGCATTCTTTGCATGATCTTTAGGCATGATTCCAAATTGCCCTCAAGAATGGCCAGATCAATTCACAACTCCACCAGCAATGCCTTAGTGTACCAACTTTGCCACATCCCCTCCAACATTTATTATTTCCCTTTCCTGTCATATTGACCACTCTGCTAGGTGTGAGGTGATACCTCAGTTGTTTTGATCTGCATTTCTCTAATCAGGAGGGATTTAGAATATTTTTTCATATGATTATTAATAGTTTTGATTTCTTCATCTGAAAACTGCCTATTCATATCCCTTGACCATTTGCCAATTGGTCTTATAAATATTTCTTAGTTCTTTGTATATTTGAGAAATTACACCTTTGTCAGAGAATTTTGTTAAAAATTTTTTTTTCGCAGTTTGTTGCTTCCCTTCTAATTTTGGTTGTATTGATTTTGTTTGTACAAAACCTTTTCAATTTAATATAATCAAAATTATTCATTTACATCTTGTAATGTTCTCTATCTCTTGCTTGATCTTAAATTCTTTCCTTTCCCATAGATCTGACAGGTATATTATTCTATGTTCATCTAATTTACTTATTATTCTATTTCTATTCTAACTGCATTGGGAGTCTTTGGTTACTGATGGACCATTAATCTCTATTTTTGTGACTGCTTGCATTACCAATAAATAGATAAACTTGGACCTTTTGTGCCTCAGTCTCTTACTATTATAAATTTATCTTGACAGGTAATACCCTTACAGTGATTAGTATACAGGAAGGGACAGTAACTGTCTTTATTCAACCTTTATTGATCTGCATATGGCTTATCCACTGTAAATGTTTAGCCCCAAGCATATCTCTCAGCTGCTTAATGTAATCCTGGGTAATAAATCATTTTACCATTTTCAGTCTCTATTTCCTCATCTACAAAATAGGGATAATAGTGGCACCTTCTTCACAGTTATTGTGAGGATCAAATTGGATAACATATATAGTGCTTTGCAAACTTTAGAATGGCATATACATGTTTAGTTCTTATACATTACTATTATCCTTGTGTGATATTTGCACTTTAGGCAAACATATAAGAGCTACAATTGAAATATTTATAATTTTTGTTTATCATAAAGTAGCAATTCAAAACATGAACTATTTCATAGCCTGACAGAACTCTGGATCACCTAGTTGAAGCCCCTAAATTAAATTACGTTATTTCTTTCTTAAAAATAGCAACAACAAAAAACCCTGCTAATATCAGTACCAGCTCCAAAGTAGAGGAGGTAAGGGCTAAATAACTGGGGTTGTGTCTTGCCCAGGGTCACACAGCTAGGAATTGTTTGAGGTCAGACTGGAATCCAGGATCTCCTGTCTCCAGGTTTGGTTCCAGCTGACCTTGGTAAATTATTTTCTCATGGTCACAGTGCTAAGTAGCTAGTTAGTGGCATACTGGGTCTAGAACTAGGGTTTCTTGATTTCCATTTTAGTGCTTTTTCCACAGTGCCTTCCTCAAACATGAGAACTCTTGTTCAGAATTTTAATGTTACCTATTCACATAAGGAACTAGTTAAACACAAATGATTTGAAAAACAGTTGACATTTATTTTAAATTTTATTTTCTGGAAGATCTACCTTCTCTTCCTGTCTCAGCAACATCATCCTTCCATTGAAAAGAAAAACAAAATACCTGTTACACATATTTATAGTTGAGAAAAACAAATTCCCACATTGACCACATCTAACACACACACACACACACACACACACACACACACACACACACATCTCAATCCATGATGAGTCCATTATCTTTCTATCAGGAGGTGGGTAGCATTTTTTCATCATGAGTCCTCTAAAATTGTGCTTTGTCACTGCAAAAGTTAATATTGATAAAAACTCTACTAAGCTATAAAAAAAAATCAAATTAGAAAAGTTGAACCCTAGTCACAGAGTCTTCTAGAATAAATTAACATGATTGGGGCAACTATATTCATCTTGAAGTGGTAACTTTAGTTTGTTCTAGTGGAACTGTGCCTTATCAGAGATACCACAAAAAATTCACAACTGGATAAAGCTCATTGCAAATCTTGGTGATGTACCTTCAAAGCACTGAATCAGACTGGCTGTTTGGTTGAGACAGATCTCTGGTGTCTATGAAGACCCCCTTCCAGGATCTAATCAACTCCCTAACCCCATTACTTGGTGGCAAGGAGTTTGCTACTTGAAACCCCCTATCTATAAGGCACTCCACTAAACAAATCTGTCCAAATGGGAGCCCTCAGATCCTTAAGCTAAACTTTAAACTCAAAATATTTACCAAAATGATGCCCCAAGAAATACAAGTTCTGAGCAGAGGAATGGATCATAGGAAGAAAGGATCATAAATTTAGAGCTTGAAGGCACCTCAGAGATCCTCTGGTTCAAATCCCTAATTTTACAGATGAAAAAACTAAGGTCTAAAGGACTTTGTGATGTGGAGGGATATAGGCATTTAATGTGGTTCTTTTTATTTGCAAATTCAGTGGAGGAGGGGAAGGAAAGATTAGGTTTGTTCAATCTACGAATGTATTTATTTAAAACTTTTTCCCATGGTTACATGATTCATTTCTCTCCCTTCCCTTTAGTTCCTCCCCACCTCCCCTTCCCGGAGCTGACAAGCAATTCCACTGGATCATATAGAGGTATTATCACTCACAATCTATTTCCATATTTGAATGTATTTATTTTAACAAAATTTCATTATGGTAAATAATTTCACATCAATTTTACCTTACTTGTATACATGTCAATATATTTGTCAAATAACTGGTTAATCCAGTTTCATTTAATCTAATCCCTACTGTTCCTTCCAAAAAACGGATTGCCTTACCCTTACAAAGTAGATGGGGAATTCTGGCCATTAAAAAGAAAATTCAAAAAGAGAAACTTCACAGGTTTTCTCCTTCACCCTATTCTTATTTCTCAAGTCTTTCAGGGTTAAGATTTTTTCTCTCATGTTTAGTAAACATGCTTTGTGGGGCCCAACATGCTTAATTCCCCATCTATGTTCTTAGCAGAAAAAGGACAGCAGAAGGAATGTCTTCACTCGCAATGTCCAGCGATGATGAAATCACAGACCAAGTCCAGTCCTACAAATCTGTAGAATCTCAAAAAGGTCAGTCACATATAAAAATGTGAGTTATTCTCTAGGCAGTCGGTCGGTCCCAAGGGGGAAAAGAGATCACTGAGTGGGAAGGGAAAGAGGAGCTTCCCCCTAGGAGGGGGCGGGAGGGAAGAATCGGCATAGCTCCCACCCCTCCACCTCCTGGGGCTGACCTACCCCAAACCACCGTGTTCTCAAGATGCCGCCCAGGTGTTAGCGCTGCTCGGGGGAGGGAAAAAGGGTCTATTTTTTCTGCACACCCTTCTCCCCAATGTTATTTTGGGGGTACACTGGTCAAATCTACCGCCGAAACGAAGCAGCCAAGAACAGCGGGTACCTGGCGAGAAAAGGGGTAGACGAGAACCGCCCACCGGTCTGCGGTCCTGCCCAGTCCTCCGCTCACGGCATGCTTCTCCCAGCCAATAAGAGCTTGGGGGCGGAGACCAGATCCTGGGGGCCAATCTGAAGCTGCTGCTTCAATGAGGGCGGGCCCGAGCACGTCATCTATCCTGAGATCGATCCAAAGACACCTATGCTCCTCCTTGGTTCCCCACAGCCTTCCTTAGTATTTTTTTTCAGAAGGTGAGAGCTGTTGGAGACGAGCAGACAACCCTGGGAGGAAGTGTAGGTTTAAGGCCAAACCTCCAGGCATCATGGAAACGACCATCAGAACAGGAAAGAAGAGTGAAGTATGAACAACTAGGAAATCAATATATACAGTGTCAACAATGCAAATGAAAAGAACGGTTCAATCTACTGAATCCTATAAAAAGCCCTAAAGAAAAGATATGAGAAGGCATCTCCTTCCTTCTTTGCAGAGGTAGGGGCCATGTCTGCGGTATTGAAAAAGAAATCTACCTCCAAAAGAAGATAGATTTAATGGGAAGGACCTAGATGGATTGGAATTGAAAAAACCCAACTAGGAACTCCCAGGCCCAGTAAGGCATAACCCCATTGCAATTATAGAAAAAACAAATTTATTGAGGTTAGGGAAATAGTAGATAAGGTCCTAAATCTATACAGCTCTAACTCCTCCCACCAATCTACCCTCCCTTCACAGGGATGCCCTTCTTGTCTTCTTAAGCCCTTCCTACCAGTTTCCTGATCTTATCTAGATCCCCAAACTATCAGACTACCTAAATATCACAGATTGTCTTTAAAAGGCTGAGGAGGTAGGACTCACAGATGTACTTAGTCCTTACCCAAAGCCTGCGGTTGGCTTCCTAGGTAAACCCAAAGTCTTAATCAAGGTTTACCTTAATCAAGTTGTCTCTGATAGGCTGATTTCAGCACTTCAGGGAAAGACAGATCTCCTTCAAGGCAATTTCCTAATTTCTAAAATCCAAGGAATTTCCTAATCTTTCCACAAGATTAGTCTGTTCCCAGGAGATGCCAGAGCAAAGATCCTCTCAACCAGCTCAGAGGAAAACCAGATTGGGAGTCACTGTTAATCCCAACAAACTCCCAAGATCCTCTTCTCCTTCCAGAATCTTCTCCCAGGGTTTGTGTCTAAATTCTCCTCCTTTCCTCTTAAAGACAATCCATGCATTTTTCTCTATCCCTTATCACTTATCCTTACAGTACAATGCACATAATGTTGTACTAGGTTGATGTAGTGGCTAATTTTGCCAAACTTTCCCCTCCCTTTTTTATAATAAATATAAGAGAAAGAGCCCTCGGAGAGTGAAAGGTTATACTGGGAAATGATGTAAAAACAAAAAAATCAACAAAAGTTAAAAACATAAAGAATGGATTATTGCTTCTTTGGTTAGCTAATTCCATTCACAGAACAAAATGTCAGCACTGAAAGTCAATAAACCCAGCAGAGAAAATTAGAGCTGGAAGATGCATTGGAGTTAATCTAGTCTTCGCTGTACAAGTGAGACAAATGAAGCCCTAAGCAGAGTTGACTTGCTCAAAGTCACACAGCTGGGCATTGAAGGAACTGTGGCAAGAATCCAAAGCTCTTGACTCAATACAATTTCTACTATTCTTAAGCTCCATTTGTTTTATGTTGATTATTAGATTCAGTTGCATAGGATGACACTTTCTAACAATGACCTCAGATTTTTTTTTTTATCAGTTTAGATCCTGCTTAAAAGAATGGAAGCCGTCTGACCAATAAGACTATGTTCATAAGGGTTTTAAACTGAAAATGAAGGGAGAAATAGAAAACTACCCACTGATATCTAGTAGGCTAAATACCATAGAATGTAGCTAGAATATAAGACAAAAAACATCGGTAGAACCTCCCTCCACCCCCACCCCCCAAATATTCACAGGAGATAAAATCCAAAAAAAGATCAAGCAATAAAACCTACAGTCTAAGACACAAATGCACAAAGTAAGTAAGGTGAACCTCAAATCCTAACGCAAGAAGATAAATTTGACATCAACACTGAGGTCTAGTGGGCTAGGACTCATAACTAGACCATGGCTCTGGAAGGCTATACCTTATTCACAAGGTAGGAGGAAGAGGTAGAGTATAACAATATTGAATATGAAGAATGCCTACTTATATGAAGAAATCCAGGAATCAGAGGAGGGAAGCACTGCAGAGATCATTTAGATTAAGAAAAATGGAAGACGATGAATGAAAACATTTAAGAAACTGTTGGAATATACTACAGACTACCTTGTAGAAAGAAAACCTAAGTTTGGGAAACATCACAGATCTTGCATAGAGACATGCTAAAATAATGATACCAGATTTCAATTATATAGATGTCTAAAGGAGTTCTGTCAAAAGTGGAATGGTTAATAATTATACTTTAAAGTCTTTCCTCTAATGATAATTTCATCCTTCAAAAGGCAGAGGAAACAAAGAAACTTTTAGACTTAGTTTTCACCAAAAAAGAGGAACTGGTTGATTGAGTAGAAATGATCAGAAATTTGATGAGAAAGTAATGAGTCTATTTTGAAATTTAAGGTAGGAAAATTGGGAGTAGTATTATATTAAAACTCTGAGAATTATTAGTCTCACTTTGATTGACAGGTGAAGACAGTTGGAGACTTCAGAATGTTCCCAGAGGCCATGAGGACAGGGCAAAGGCGGTTGGCCTGAGAGTATAAATACCCCTAACAGCCATCTGGGAGGGGTCTTTGGTCTTTGGGCTTTTGATTTGGTCCTTGGCCTTTGACCATTGATCTTTGATCTTGGGTCTTGGAGCACTGATCTGTGGATCCCTGACCATGGGTCATTGGTTCTTCCCTGAATCTCCCTAGATCTTTAGGCATTTGAATCATCATTAGCTATTTAGGTATCTGGGCTCAGGTGGTGAACAGGAGGAAGGGATACGAAGAAGAGGGAGGTAAGGGTGGATATTTCCTGAAGGCTTTCAAGGCTGACATATCACAAACTGATAATAAAGAAGCTGAGAGAAATCACAATATCTGTACCAACCAAGCAGGTTGCCCTCTCTGGTTTGGCAGTATGAACCAGAGGAGTGTGAAAAATAATAGCTCCAGCTTTACTGAAACAACAGCCTACAGTCCTGAGGGATTACTGATCATAGATATTAGTGTGACAGGGTCTTCTATCCCCAATCCATTCCTGATTATTCCTTTCCCTATTTAAGATCAATAGATAAAGTTTCATTAAGTACCTTCCTGAGTGGTCATTATATCACAACCCTTGGGGAGGGAGCAATGCAGTTAGATGAAAATGTGATCCAAGGCTAATTAGAGCCCAACATTAATAATTAATCCAACCCCAGGTAGAACCTGAAAGGGTTACCCATCCACCAGACCATTAAGGGTCCTGCCTGGGCACTGTTATTTAGAATAGGGGAATTATATCATCCAGCAAGGGGGATTGGGTTGGTATTTCCCCAGTCACCAGCTACCTAGGAGAATGCAAAGACACAGCTTCCCTAACCAATATCCCCTAGAAGCATAGTAGTATCAGAGTCCTATTTTTCATTATAACAGTATATATATATATATATATATATATATATATATATATATATATATATCCTACATTTTGAGAGAACAGATTCAAAATGTTTCAGAGAAAAGGGAAAATGGGATCCTATGGAATAAAATTCTACACAAGTAAACCAGCCTAGATGGGCTGGAAAGTTCCAAAATGGAATTAAGAAGATATAATGATTGTGTTATAAAATACCAAGAGCAGGATGGTTTCAGAAAAACTTGGTAAGACTTATATCAACTCAGGCAAAGTGAGCAGAACTAGGAAACATTGTACAGAGTAACAGTAATATTGTAAGGATGATCAACTGTGAAAGACTTAGTTACTCTGATCAAGACAATAATCCAAGAGAATTCCAAAGAACCCAGGATGAAAGATGCTATCCATCTCCAGAGAGAGAACTGATTAACTCTGAATGCAAAAATTTTATTTTTATTGTATTATTTTGTTTGCATTTTCTTTTGCAACATGATTAATATGGAAATATAAATGGCATGATTTCAAAAAAGAAGATACAATGGAGAGAAAAGGGGCAAATTATCTAAAGAGACTGATGTGTATGTAGATTTTTGTGGAATGTCCCAAGGATTTGCACTTTATTCACTCTGTCCTATTTAATTTTTTTAAATCAATGACTTGGATAACAGCTTAGATGGTATATTTATTACATTTTTAGAAGCTGATTAATAAATAATAGATGACAGAGTCAGAATCCCAAAAGATCTAAAGTGCTTGGATAATTGGGATAAGTCTAATAGAATGAAATTTAATAGGGATTAATGACAAATCATGCTTGAGTTAAAAAAAATCAACTTCAAAAATATAGCATAAAGTATGAATAGCTAAATAGCAGTTCTCATAAAAAATCTGTATTTTAGACAAATGCAAGCTGCATATGAGTCAAAAGTGCGATGTAACATCCCCTACAAAAGTCAAAATATTAAGCTGCAATGAGAAGATATGGGGCACTGATGGTTCCATTATATTCTGCCCTGGTTATACCATATATGAAGAACTGTGTTTGGTTCTAGACAACACTTTAAGGAAGGGAGAAGAGAAAGTTTTATATATATAGCCTATCAGGTGCTGGGTGCTATGTTAAGTACTTTTACAAATATTATCTCATTTGATCCTGTGATCACAACCCTGGGAAGGAGGTACTATTATGATTCCCATTTTATAGATAAGGAAACTGAGGCAAAAATAGGATTAATGACTTGCCCAGGGTCACACAGCTAGTAAGCATTGTTATGTTCAAACCCTGGGAATGTTGGTCTCATCTTGATTGACAAGGCAGACAGTTGGAGACATTGGAATGTTCCCAGATACCATGAGCCAGGGGCAAAAGTCAGTTGGCCTGAGAGTATAAATACTCCAACATCATCTGGAGGGGACCTTTTGACCATTTGATCTTTGGGGTCTTGGTCCTTGACCATTGATCTGTGGGTCTCTGACCATTGGTCATTGGTTCTCTCTGAATCTCCCTAGATCTTTAGTCATCTGAATCATCATAGCTACTTAGGTCTCTGGGCCCAGGTGGTGAATGGGAGGAGGAGACCTGAGGAGAAGAAGATGGTGGATTTTGTTAAGAGTGGCTACTTTCTGAAGGCTATGAAGGCTAACACATCACAAACTGATAAAGAAAAGCTGAGAGAAATCATAAATACAGCTGCATCCAGCAGAGCAGACTCTCTGGTTTGGCAGTGACCAAGCTGAATCAAAGAGGGTTGTGAAGAACAGTAGCTCCAGGTTTATAAATCAATAAGCCTCCAGCCTTGAGGGCTATAGATATTAGTTTGACAGGGTCTCCAATCCCCAATCCATATCCTGATAATCCTTTCCCTAATTAAGATCAAAGATAAAATATTTAATAAGTACCTTCCTGAGTGGTCATTATATCATGACCCTTGGGGAGGGAGCAAATGCAGTCAGATGAACAACTTGATCCAAGGCTAATCAGAGCCCAATACTAATAATTGATCCAATTCCCATGTGGGACCTGAAGGGTTACCCATCCACCCAACCAGTTACAGTCCTACCTGGGCACTGTTATTTAGAAAAGGGAATTATACCATCAAGAAAAGGTGACTGGGTTGGTGTTCCCCAGTCACCGGCAATCTAGGGGAATACAAAGACACAGCTTCCCTCACCAGTATCCATATATTCTCCTAGTACCCTTAATTTCTTCATAACAGCGTCAGAGGCTGTAATTGAATTGAATCTTCTTGACTCTAGGTCCAGTGCTCTATGCACTGTGCCAACAAGCTCCCTTTTAGGAAGTAAGGATGAATTAGAGAATGTCCAAAGGACTGATCAGGATGGTGAAAGGCCTTGAGATCATGCCAGGGGACTGGAAATGGGAGGTCCTGAATTCAAATTGCCTATCCATTATCACTCTTCTGTCTTGGAACTGATACTTAGTATTGATTCTAAGACAGAAAGTAGAAGGTCTTTTTTTTTTAAAGATGCCAGGAATGACTGAATGGAGAATTGTCATCCTGAAGGACAAAAAATTCAGTATGGGATATAATAGCTATCTTCAAATATCTAAATTAGATCATGGAAAAAAGTTAGTTTAGACTTATTCTACTTGGATCCAAAGGGTGGAACTAGAAGCTGTAGAGAGAAGCTGAAGAGAAAGACCCAGGCTTGATGTTGTAAAAGATTAAAAGGGGGTTTGATTGGGTTAATATTAGAAGGTGTTACGATTAAAAATGATAAAGACTGATAGTATAAGAGAAATTAATATTTTAATAGCCATGGCTTTGTTGGTAAAAAATATATATATGACCGCACTTGACTATCTTTTAAATTTACCACTGGTGCCCATCCTCTTTCTCTCGTACACCAGCCAGCTAACCAGGAAACCAAAGAGAGCTTCTCTAGGCCCTCCTCTGAATTTAAGCTGCCCTATGCATGGGGACATTTCACATCCCCATGCCCCAAAACCAGAAACCAGAAACCCATTGGAATCCCGGGAAATGTAGTCTCACAGTCCCCACGTGTCCATAGGAAATTTGTATTATACTTTTAAATGGCATCTCCCCAATTCCAAACATACAAAGGTTAGGTTGCCAGGGAATTGAATAATTATCAATTCCCAATTAAATAATAACCTCAAGTCAAAATGACTTTTATGGAAGTTTATTTACATTCTTTTTTAAATTCTTTTTTTTTTAGAAAAATTTTCCATGGTTACATGATTCATGTTTTTACTTTCCCCTTCACCCCTCCAAACCACCCCCCCTCCCATAGCTAACGCACATTTCCACTGGACATGTGTCATCTATCAAGACCTATTTCCATATTATTGATAGTTGCATTGGTGTGGTTGTTTTGAGTCTATATCCCCAATCATGTGCGCATCAACTCATGTGTTCAAGCAGTTGTTTTTCTTTCTGTGTTTCCACTCCTGTAGTTCTTCCTCTGAATGTGGGTAGTGTTCTTTTCCATAAATCCCTCAGAACTGTCCTGGGTCATTGCATTGCTGCTAGTACAGAAGTCCATTACATTTGATTTTACCATAGTATATCAGTCTCTGTGTACAATGTTCTTCTGGCTCTGCTCCTTTCACTCTGCATCAATTCCTGGAGGTCATTTCAGTTCACATAGAATTCCTCCAGTTTATTATGGAAGTTTATTTATAAATGAGAAGAGAGAGAGAGATAAGAAGAGGGTAGAATAAGAGATTTGTATTTAAGTCTGGTCTTTACTCCATCAGGGCTCCAGAGGCCCAGCCAGAGCCTAAAAGTCAATTAACAAGGGTTTTAGCCACAAGGGCTTCTCCCAATCAAAGCAGCCTCCTGGAGGCTAGTACCTCCTGGGAGGTTAAAGAAGTCAGCCTTCTCCACTCACCATGTGTAGTTCTAAGAGAGAGATTTAAGAGCAGTCTCACCAAGGTCTCAGGGTCCCAGGTCCAGAGCTCCTCCACGTCCAAGCAAGAACCAGAAGACCCTGGCTCACTCAACTCTCTCTTTTTAAAGGGTTCTCTTTTGCGCCACTTCCTGTGCTTTCCTTTTAGTTTGTGTGTCCAATCACAACAGATGCTTTTCTTAGGACTTCCCAGGAGGCAGTCAGTAAATTCTGATTTGTTACTCACTATAGCACAGGTGGGTTACAGACCTCCCAACTTGTGAGTTAAATGAAGATGTTTTCGCCTTTGGTGACTAAATCTAAAGATGGGCAGGGTAGATTTAATTTCATTATCACAGTGTAAGGGAGAACTTCCTAATGCTTCAAACCACCAAAAATATAATGGACTACCTCAGCAGGGCTGGGAAATTTATACATTTTGGGTCCCAGTTTCCTCATCCATAAAATAAAGGTAACTAGTTGGCCTAATGGAGAGAACACTAGGCCTGGTGTCAGGAAGACCTAAGTTCAAATCTGATCTCAGAAACTTACTAGCTGTGTGACCCTGGGCAAGTATCTTAACCTTTCTGTGTCACAGGTCTGTATCTGTAAAATGGGGATAATAATAATACCTACCTTCCAAGATTGTCATGAAAATTTGAGTTAATGATTGTTATCACTTAGCACGGTGCCTGACATAGCAAGACCATGTAAAGATTAGTTGTTATTATTATTAGGTGATCACTAAGATCAATTATAGCTCTAAATCTAAGATGCTACTGAGGTTCTTAATTTGGAGGGAGCTGGGGCAAATTTACGATACTAGATTGGAACTGCAGAACTGAATCCTCTTACACAGTCAAATATTTAATTACTCAAATGTTTGCTGCTTCATAAATATGTGTGCTTTGGATAAGTGGGACAGCTTTGAAAGTAATATGTGGAATTTATTACATACTTCAAAACATGCAGTATGGAGACTCAGTTTCATATACAATCCTCTTTTTGTATTCTGAATTGTTTATGGAAATGCTCTTGTTTTTGTGTTTAAGTTCTGAATAAAAAACACTTAAAAAAAAAAGGAATCTGTGGTTAGCCAGGGATAACTGTCTTCATTATCTCACTCATGGACCACTGTAATAGCTTCTTTTTAAAAAATGCTTTCTTTTCTCAATTACATGTAATAACAATTTTTAACATGTTTTCTGAAATTATAAGAGCCAAACTGTTTTCTTCCCTCCCTTGACTCCCACCTTCCTGAGATGGCAAACAATTTTATCTGGATTATATATGTATGACCATGCAAAACATATCTCCATATTGGCCATATTGTGAGAGAATACTCATATAAAACCAAAGTCCCAAAGTAAAAACACATACAAATAAAATAAAGTGAAAATTAATATGCTTTGATCTGCATTCAGACTCCAACCTTTCATTCTTTGGAGGTAGATAGAATTCTTTGTCATAAATACTTCAAAATTGTCCTGGATCATTGTATTGTTGAGAATAGCTAAGTCTCTCAGGGTTGATCATCATACAATATTGCTATTACTGTGTGCAATTTTCTCCTGGTTCTTCTTACTTCATGCTAAATTAGTTCGCATAGGTCTTTCTGAAATCATCCTACTCAACATTTCTTATAGCACAATCATATACTCCAATTTATTTAGCCATTCCCCAGTCAATGGATAGCTCCTCAATTTCTAATTCTTTGCCACAACAGAAAGAGCTACTCTAAATATTTTTGTAACAATAGGCCCTTTTCCCTTTTTTGGATCTCTTTGGGATAGTGGTATTACAACACCAAAGGGTATGAACAGTTTTAAAGCCCTTTAGGCATAGTTCCACCTCCAGAATGGTTAGAACAGTTCACAACTCTACCAATAATACATTAATGTTCTAATTTTGCCACATCCCCTCCAACATTTATCACTTTCCTTTACTGTCATTTTAACCAATCTGCTAGGTGTGAGGTGGTACCTCAGAGTTGTTTTAATTTGCATTTTAAATCAATAGTTATTTAGAACATTTTTTCATATGGTTATTAATAGCCTTGATTTCTTCATTTGAAAATTGCCAATTCATATCCTTTGACTATTTGTCATTTGGAGAATGACTTGTATTCTTATTAATTTGACTCAGCTCTCTATGTATTTGAGAAATTTGCTATAAATATTTTCCCCAATTTGTTTCCCTTTTAATCTTGTTTGCATTGGCTTTGTTTGTACAGAAATTTTAAAGTTTAACATTATCTCACACTATTCCCCTTTTCATACTCCATATTTATTTGAATCAACATTACAATAACATCTAGTATATCCTAGGCACGTGAAATAGATAAAATATGACACTCTGCTCTGAGCAGAGTATGGGAGATCAGGGAAGTATGAAAGTTTCATGAAAGGAGAAATTCCATATAGCTAAGGGATAGAAGTAGGCTTCATGGAGAATGTAGTATCTGAGCAGGGTTCAAAGAAATAATTACCTCTCAACAAGCAGTGATATAGAACAAATTATGCCAGAACGGGGAGAATATACACAAAAGAATGAAGGTAAGATCTAGGAATACCATTTGGCTAGAGCATACAGTCTGTGAAGGGAAGTCATGTGAAATGACCCTGTAAAAGTTGGCTAGGATTAGAATGCAGAGAACCTTGAATGTCTGCTTAAATTTTCGCACAGATAGGGAGTCACTGATGTTTAACATGGTGATGATGTGACTAGCTTATTAGGAAGAATGCTTTAGAAGCAAGGTGAAAGTATATTGAAGACGGAAAAGACTAGAAGGAGGGAGAACAGTTAAAAGGCTATTATAATAGTCTAGGTGAGAAGTAATGGAGATCTGAACTATGGTGGAAGTAGAGGGAATCCATTCCCTCTAGCAGAAAAGGACAGAGGATATTGTAAAATTAGCTTTTGGAAATTGATTAGAATGAAGAATAAAAAAAAGAGAGAGATAGCTAGTGGTTCACTGAATAGAGAACCGCCCACAAACAGGAGGTCCTGAGTTCAAGTGTGGGCTCAGATACTTCCTAACTGTGTCACCCTGGGCAAGTCCCTTAACCCCCCCTGCCTAGCCCTTACCATTCTTCTGTCTTGGAACCAATACACAATATTGATTCTAAGATTCTAGGGAAGGGATTTAAACAAAAAAATGATTCCAAAAGTTTCAAGGCTGGGTATCAGGGAGAATGGTGATACCAGGAAGAAAAATGGAACCTAAAGAAAAGTTTTTGAGTTTTGAGAAAAGGAATACAAATGTAAACAGAAGAAAAGTTAGATTTAGACAAGTACAATTTGAAGAGTTGACAGAATTCTCAAGTGAAAATATCCTATAGGAGATGCCAATTTGTGACTAAGTTTAGTGAAAATACAAATTTAGGAGTAATACAAATAAAGTTGATAATTGAATTTATGGTAATGGATGAAACTGCCAAGGGGAAAAGTATGGGGTGGGGGGGAGATGACTGAGGATAGAGCCTTGCTGGACATACCCCTACTTAGGGGGTGGGAATATGAAAAGGAATCATTAGGGAGATCACTAAGGAGAAGAGTGATCAGAGGAGAGGGAACTAAGAAAGAGCAAGTATGTGAAGGCAAGGCAGCAAAAAATGTAAAGAAGGAAGGGGTAATTTACAATGTAATCTGCTGCAGAAGTTTGGATTTGGATTGAAACCATTCTCTTCAAGGCCATCAGTGAATTCCTAATTACTAAATTCTGTGTCAATAGTGACTTTGGAGAAAATGATTTTAAATCAAATTGCAGGAGGTTGAATAATAGATGAAAAAACTGATGAAGTATAGGGCATTCTTAACTGTGAATAGTATAAAAAAGAGGACAGCTTGAGGTAGCAGTGTTTTGTTTAGAGCTGGGGGAGACCTGAGCATGTTTTTGGGGGGCACAAGTCAGGTAGAGGAAGAGGTTAAGAGTTGGGATGATTGATGGAGCAAGATCCTAGTGAGACAGGAAAGGAGAGACCATGGACATATATAACCAGGTTAGTTTTGGCAAGGAGGAAGGCCATCTTATTCTCAGAGACTGAAGAGAAGAAACAAAGAAAGGGTGATGCTACAGAGAATCTGATTTATAGAAAGAGAGACATCAGGAAACTTAAATTAGATAATCTCAAATTTTTTATTAAAGTAGGAGATAAGGTCCTCTGAAGAAAGGGGAGAAGTTAGGGAATTGGTACAGTAAAGAGAATAAGATTTGGAACCACTTCAGGAAATATAATTGGGAGAAGAATAAAAGGACTGTTGTTCAAGCCAAACTAGATATTTTTGTCCTGACTCCAACTCAGGTGCTACTCCCCCACAAGAAACACTATCTGGGTACAAAAACTTTTCAGAACATTTTGTTTGGGACTTTCTTTGGTACCTACACTATGCCTGATACACAGTGATTGGGGGGTGGGGGGAGAGAGGTTATAATATTTTTGTGTTTTAAGTATTATTATTATTATTAATCTGAGATATCTCACATCTATTAGGGGGGATAAAATGATAAAAAAAAAAAAGGCAAAATGACAAATGTTGACGATGTGGAAAAATGGAGACACTAAAACAGTTAGTAGAACTGTGAACTGATCCAACCATTTTGGAGACTAATCTGGGATTATGCTTAAAAGAACTATAAAACTATGTATATATCTTTTGATTCTGCAATAAGATTGTGATGGAATACTATTGCTCCATAAGAAGTGATAAACAGGTTAATTTTGTAATTTATTTATTTTTTTACCAATGATATGTAATAAATTTCCATATAGGTTTTCTGAAGTTATATGATCCAATTCGGCTTCCTTCTTCCCTTCCTTCCCCTGGCAAACTGGCAAGCAATTTGATCTGGGTTATATATGTATTATTATGCAAACTGACAGGTTAATTTTGGGGGTAAATGGAAAGACCTACATAAAATTTCTGAAGAGTGAAACGAGCTGAACCAAGAAAGCATTATATACAGCAACAGAAATACTGTTTGAAGAATGACTTGTGCATGTCCACCTGCAGAGAAAGAACTGAAAAATATAAGGCGGTGTTTTGTGTATCTTTTTGTCGAATGATGCCTTCTCCAATGGGGAGAGTGGAAGGAGGGAGGGAATTAACTGGGTGTCTAAACGTAACAAATTAATTAAAAAAAAAATCTATGAGATGGTCTGGCGTTCCATAAGTTAGAGGAAATTGCGAAGAAGACCTTTCAAAGACCCGGGTAAGGGGAAGGGGAGGGGTCTGCCATGAAAGGCACGAGGCAGAATAGAATTCCGAGCTGGATCCCAGCCCGGCAGGTCTGCTCCGCCCCCGAGTGTCCCGAAGCAAGGAGCTAGTAAGATATACTGGACTGACAGCCCAGCCATTCCGGAGGGGCTCGGGACACCAAGCGCCGGAGCACAAACCCAGTCTGGAATGGAACTTTTTAATTTCCCGCTTCGGGTCCTCTGGGACCGCCTCCCTTCAACCTCACATTGGAGTTTGGACACAGGGGCAACACACCGGAAAACCAATCAGAGCATATCTCTGCCCTGCCTTTTATGGGTTCCCTGTTTCTGATTGGTTGCCCTTGAAGGAGCGAGTAAGGGAGGGAGTCCCGTCAAGTGGAATGCAGAGAGCGGGTCCTTAAGTCTCTTGCTCACGAGGGAACGAGTGTCTCGAGGCACCTCCGCCTCTAGGCCCTTAGGTTATCCGCGATTGGCTCGCGAGGCTTTTTTCTCCCGTCCCCTCCCCGGTTCCACCCCCCGAGCACGCGCCCGTCGACAGCACACAAACGGTTGACTTTGGAAGCGCGAGGCGAGGAGCTGCTGCAGCCACCGTCGCCACCCTCTCCTCCTCCTCTTCTCCTCAGGTCAAGGACTGACAAGGGCGGCCTGCCTTCGGCCGGGACAAGCCCAAACCCCTTCCCGCCGTGTTGTAAGCTCCCAGCTGGGGAAAAGAACGCCCAGGGAAGGGGCATGGGGCCTCCGACATAGAGTACCCCAAAAGAAAAACCTGCTCCCCTTCCCCTCTCTCTGGGGGACTACCTAGGTGCTTAGTGGAAGTGGCTTGTTAACTCAGAGGGGTGTGGGGGGAGGAGGATCTGTTATGTGACCTTCAGCAAAGTCTCTTTACCTCTCCCAGCCTCTCTTTGCTTATCTGTAAAATGGGAGTAGTAAGGAGAGAACTTGCACTGAGTGCAAGGAGAGTGGTGTAAACATGAAAGGGGCCGTTATTGTTGGTCAGCAAGTGGGTGAAGAAAGAAAAAGAAGAATCCCTGTATAGATAATAGCACTCACTTTACAGTCTCCAAGGGCTTCCATACACGAATTCTCAATAGCTCCTCATAAAAGCTCTATAAAACAATCAGGGCAGGGATTGTATGGTAATGCCTCTTTCCCAGAAGCTCAGAAAGTTCAAATGGCTTGTTAAAAGTCATTAGGAGGGGTGGCTTAGTGAATTGAGGGTTAGTCTTGGGTTCAAATTTGGTCGCAGATGATTTGTAGCTGTGTGATCCTGGAAAAGTCACTTAATCCCCATTGCCTAGCCCTTGTCACTCTTTTGCCTTGGACCACTGAATTGATTCTAAGATACTGTGGTCCAAGGCAGAAGACTGGTAAAAGTTTGTTTTTTAAAGTCATTATGGGGGGCAGCTGGGTAGCTCAGTGGATTGAGAGGTCTAGAGAGGGAGGTCCTAGGTTCAAATTTGGCCTCAGACGCTTCCCAGCTGTGTGACCCTGGGCAAATCACTTGACCCCCCCCCCCCATTGCCTACCCTTACCACTCTTCTGTCTTGGAGCCAATACATAGTATTGACAGAAGGTAAGGGTTTAAAAACATTAAAAAAAAAGTCATTAGAATCCCATCTAGTCACCAGACTTGGGGATACAGGCTTTTTTTTCTAAAGCTGTCATTATATTCCTAGCTGTGTGACCCTGGGCAAGTCACTTAACCCCTACTGTCTAGCCCTCACCACTCTTCTGCCTTGGAACCAATCAATACATAGTATTGATTCTAAGATAGAAGGTAAGGGTTTCAAATAAAGTTGTCAACATAAGCAAATGTAGATAAACTACTTTGACCCTAGTCTCTTTCCTGACCACTTAATCCTAGAAGGAAAGAGCACATTTAAAAAATCCTTTTCTCCCCAATTCCACCCTGTCATCCTTCACATGGCAAATTGCCTCCCAATTTTACTTTCAAAATCTCCCTCAGAATTCACTGTGAGGGGCCAACTGAGTGGCTCAGTGGATTGAGAGCCAGGCCTAGAGACAGGAGGTCCTGGATTCAAATTTGACCTCAGACACTTCCCAGCAGTGTGACCCTGGGCAAGTCACTTAACCCCCATTGCCTAGCCCTTACCATTCTTCTGCCTTAGAACCAATACGAAGTTCTAAGGCAGAAGGTAAGGGTTAAAAAAAGGGTTAAAAAAAAGAATTCACTGAGGCCATTCTAATAATGATACTTGTGTACCTCTTTAAGGTTTACAAAATGTTTTTCTCACAATTACCTTTCCAGGTAGGTAGTCTTATCCCCATGTTGTGGATGAGGAAACTGGCAAAGAGGTTCAGTAAATTTGTTCAGATCAGACAACTAATATCAAATTGGAATTTGAAGTCAGGTTTTAGGACTCTTAAGACTTTGCTGCTAGATGTGAAAACCTTAGCCCTTAGTCCATGACAGCCATGACAGACATGAGAGACAACCACCTACATAATGGATATAGCTGTCCTCAGAGTCAAGAAATTCTGTTCAAGTTCTGTTCCTGGTTGTGGGATCCTGGGGAAATCATTAAAGGGATTTTCCTCACTCAAGAGTACCCTATGCCAATAAAATCAGAGGTCTGCCCAAAAATCCCAGGGCTGCTAAGACAAAAAAATGATAATAGTATTTTTGTATTTCTATAGGTTCTTTGTGTCTGAATAATAGCACAGGTTCCAGTGTGGTTTTCTGGAATAGCTCTCCCACCAATCCTTCTCTGAATTTGAAAGCTCACTGCCCCTTAGGACCCCCTGCTATGGCCTCTACTGTACACTCTGTCCAGTTCCACTGTGCGAAATCAGGAAGAACAGTTCCACAGCCTTTCAGCCTGACTGCTCCCATTGCTGCCTCATTCCTAGGTCACCTGGGATGGACCTGGGGTGGAGGAGAGAAGGAAAGTCCACAGCAGAATGGAGGTAAGTCCTACATTTCCATAGACAGAAGGAAAAGTAAATGGTTGTGAGGAAACTAATCTATGTCTGTGGCTAGGTATATATGATGACATAGAATAACATAAAATTTGCATTTTCCTCCTGGACTCAGGAAAACAGAGTCTAACTTTTTAGTATGATTACCTTGGTCTAGGTTTTTGTCTTTGTGTGGTAACTCCCCTGGAAGGCACAGTCATTCTTATTTTAGTAAAAAGAAGAGGGAAAGTCGTCAAGACCATTGGAAGGTTCGTGACTGTAAGACCAGGGAACTGAACCTTTGGATTTCTGGTGTACCAAGGAGAGAGAAATATCAAAAACCATCCAAGAGAAGGACCAGAATGAAATCTGTTTCTCGAAGTTGTTTCTTGTGGTCCTCTCTCATTGCACGTAGAGACTAGATGGCGAGGATTAGATTCTTCTGTCTGAGGAGCTGAACTTTTCTTTTTGCCAACTTCTTCCCTTTACCTAGGATAGTAGAAATGGAAAATTAATCACTTTAGAGCTGGGATACCAAACAGAGCTGTAGGCCTTGGGATTCAGGTTGTCAGGTTAGACATTGAAATGGGAAGTTGTCTTTTTGCTTGTATAACCTGGAAGAACCCTACTGGGGCCACTGAGATCAGAATGTTGCTCCCTTCTCTACTCTGGGGCCCCTTTGCTCCAGACTCAAGTATGAATCAGGTAGGTGATTGGACCAGGTTCAAACCTAGGGAAGGTCTAGCCTCTAATGAGAAGTGTAGATTCTTTTAATTCACACTTGTTAAATCTTTATCCTCTCACCCTGAGGGAAAATTTACATGTAACTTAGGTTATGGCTTATGTCCAGGTTTCTCCCTATATGGACTAATAGAAAGGTATTTACAATTTGAATCAAAAATAGGATAGTTGTTTCATTCCCATACACAAAAGAAATGCTAATCATAGAAGACAGTTTGAATTAATATAACTTTAAACAAGATTTAGTAACAACTTGAAGGAAGAAATAAGCATCTAAGTACCTATTATGTGCCAGATACTGTGCTAAGTGCTTTATAAAAATGATATCATTCTATCCATACACAGCCTTTCAAGAAAGATTATTCCCATTTTACAAGTGAGGAAATTGAGGCAGGCAGAAGTTAAGTGACTTGCACAGGGATGCACAGCTAGTAGGTATGTCTGAGGTGGGATTTATTTAAACTCAAGTCTTCCTCAATCCAGGCCTGCCTTTCTATCTACTGCGCTCCCTAGCTGCCATATGACTATTATAACTACTATCATAGTCTGCAAGGAGGTTTAAACTTCTTCAAAATCATTTATAGAACTGCTAATTAAGAATTTTATATTTCACCATGGCTTTATACTATCCAAACAACTCCTGATAGCTATATCTTCTTTTTAAATGGCCAGGACTATCCTTTCTGAGAGCACTGGCATAGTTGCTAGGGAGTCCTCACCTGCTGCCATAAGCTTTGACTCGTTGGGATCCAGGGCCTCTGGACCCATGGGATTCTCAAGATTACCTCCAATGTAGATTCTAAACGACCACCCCAGTGCAATTATCAATAATATGGAAATAGGTCTTGATTGATGACACATGAAGAAACTAATGAAAATGTTTGTCAGCAATGGGGGAGGGGGGTGAGGAGGTAGAGGGGAGAGTAAGAACATGAATCATGTAACCATGGAAAAATTTTTTCTAAAAAATTAAAAAAAAAGGTTGCCTTCAAAACTGGACACATAGATATGTGTGCTTAGGAAGAAGAAGAAAAAAGTAGCAGCCTAAACTCAGACTCAGAGTTGTCCAAATAGATAAAATGTGTGCTTTAGATGCTATGCACTCATGGATAAATGGAGGCTAAAATGAGGAAGAGATAAGACCAGGCCACTCTTAATCTACCGTGGAATCAGGCTCAAAATGGTCCTGACATGATTAGAAACCCAAAAAGGAAGAGTGTCATTCCCCTTTAAACATTCATTGAGTTACCAGCTCTTCTAGCACAATAGCTAGTAGGGAAGTCCTCTCACATAGGTTCCCAAAATTCCCTACCAAAACCAGGAGTAATGACTCCTAAATATGCTCATGCCTCATGGATTGTGTTGGTATGACCTTTTTTTTTTTTTTTTTTAAAGCCTTTATTTTCTGACTTAGAATCGATACTAATTATAGGTTCCAACACTGAAGAACAGTTAGAGCTAGGCAGTTGGGGTTGAGTGACTTGCAGAGGATCATATAGCTAGGAAGTGTCTGAGGCCTTATTTTAAGCCAGGAGTTCTCTTCTCCAGGCCTGGCTTTCTATATGCTGAACCACCTAGCTTCCCCTGATATGATCTTTTATATGATAGCACTTCTCGGTGTCTCAGAGTTTTTTACCTCAAAGGCCTTGAAGGACAAGTGGGTAGAAGAGTGTCAGATTAAAAAAAATCCAATGACCTTTTAAAAATGTTCATCTACTTGACCTCTCTGTAGCTATTGACATTTGTAACTATATACTCTCTTGGCTTCCATGATAGTGCTCTCTGCTGTGTTTTAGTGATCAGTTCTTCAACAGATTCTTGAATTTATTTCAAGTTGCATGCTGGATAAGGTTACCAAGTTGGTATCTCAAACTCAACATGTGCAAAATTGAGCTTACCTTTTTCCCTAAACCCTCCTCCAAACTTCCCTATTTCTGGAGAGGGTTCTTATCTTTCCAGTTACTCAGATTGCAATCTTGGAGAGATACTTTATTATTCTTTTTCCCTTATTACCTTTATGCAATCAGTTGCCAAGTCTTATTGATTTTATCTCCATAATATTTCATATCCCTGTTAGATTATTATAGTATTATATATTTAGAGCTAGGAAGCATCTCACAGTCCAATCTTTTATAGCTGAGAAAACTCATAGAGCTACTTTCCTAGTTCAAGCCCATGACATCTTGCCTAGATAATTTTAACAGGCTTCTAAATGGTTTCCCTTCAAAGCTGCTGAATTAACATTTAAAAAATATATTCTAGGAGCTTTAAGTTTTGTTTTACAAATGTTATCTCATTTGATCCTTAGAACAGCCCTGAGAGATTAGGAGCTGTTGTTTTTTATTATAATTATCATCATCATCACTGCTTTATAAATGAGGAAATCAGTAGAGAAAGAGATTGTGATTTGCTAGGGTCACACAGCTAGTAAGTGTCTGAGATTAGGATTTGAACTATTATCTTCCCAAATCCAGGTCAGGGGCTCTATTCACTATCCCACCTAGTAGGACAGGTGAAAAATGAAGAGGATCTGAATAATGCCTGTATGGGTAGAAATGTAGAAATAGATAAAAGAGATGCTGTAGGAATAGAAAGTCAAGGTTTACTAATTGTTTGTATCTGTGGCATAAGAATAAAGGATGACACTGGAAAAAAATACATTCTAGAGATAATTAACCCCAGTTGCCTAGCCCTTCTTTTCTACCTTAGAACCTATAATTAGGATTGATTCTATTGATTAAGACAGAAGATATGGATTTGAAAAAAATAATGCATTCTGAAGATACTAGACTTGATCATATTACTTTCCTGCTAAAAGTCAGTAGTTGGTTTTTTTTTTTTAAATAAAAATATAAACTCGACATTTAAAGCTTTCTGGCTCCTATTGCTCTTTCCAAATTCTTGTCATATTACTTTCTTTCATTTACTATATGGTTTAGCCAAACTAGACTATTAGCTGTTTCCTGAACTCAGCATTACATCTCTAGTGTCTATGCCTTTGTATAAGCTACTGCCCCATGCTTTCTATATTTAGGGAAAGTGCTAGAATTTTCTGCCTTGTGGAGCAAATGTGATCACTCTCTTTTGTGGTCAATGCTATGCCAGTCTTATATATGAACCTTTAGTACAGACTGATGTCCATACTAAACATTTAGCTCTCCAGTCCCAGATATTCCCAAAGACCCTTTTTCTTTTCCAGAATGAAGCAAGAGGGGACAGCTGGGTATCTCAATGGATAGAGAACCAGGCCTAGAGACAGGAGGTCCTGGGTTCAAATCGGACTTCAGACACTTCTCAGCTGTGTGACCCTGGGCAAGTCACTTAAACCCATTGCCTAGCCCTTACCATTCTTCTACCTTGGAACCAACATGTAGTATTGATTCTAAGGCAGAAGGTAAGGGTTTAAAAGAAATCAAGAAACCTATTTAGAGCTCTGACCCATAGTCTAAGACAGCATTGGCAAAGGATTGGCATGTGTGCCTTGCCCCTCCAACCCCCTGAGCAAGTATTTAACTTTGTCAGAGCTCTATGGTAAATGGGGGACAGGGAGGTTCCCAGCAGCTTGAATTTGCCCTCTGGGCACTCAACACTGGCCTAAGGAATCCCAAACTTTTTTGACTCTCACACCTTTGGCTGTCAGTGGACCTTCCCATACTCCCATTCAGTATGAAAGGAAATAAATTCTAGAGTTTAACGTACATATATGTATATAAAAATAGAATTATGTTTTCTAATCAGTAATGCTTTATTTGGTATATAACTTTTTAGTACCTCAAAATTGTTAAATGTTCATCAGTACACAGTCAAATTAGTGAGAACCCCTTATTCTTTTTCTGGCAATAAGAAAATATTCTTTTTGTTTGTTTCTTGCTTTGGATTTCATTGAGAACAGAACTAAGAGTACTCCTTCACAGGGATCAATTGTTTTAAATGGAATTAAAGTCTTGTGAAAACTTTTATAAAGAATAGCATATACTTCTCCAAGGTTACACAGAAAAATTTTATGCCTTCATTGATTGGAATTAAATTTAGAGTTTTTAGTTATTATGAAGGTCAATTAGCCTATCTTTTATTGGGTTATCTTTTTATATATACATGTACATATATGTATATACATACATATATATATATATATATATAAACATCATTCATTTGGTTTTCATGAGTAGGAAATACTTTTCCAGATTTTTGTTTATATTTTTGAGACTGTCTCAGAGTGGAAGTGCAATGGTCATTCAGAGGTTTGCTCAGCATGGAAGCTAATTCACCCCCTCCTTAGGCAGCCTGGTGCTTACCTTCAGCACCATATTGCTGTCAGTTAGTTATATCCCTACTGCAGCTCAGAAATACCAAGCTCAAGAAGTCCACCAGCATTAGCTTCCCCAGTAGTAGGATTTTTGGCATGTGTCACTGTTCAGCTTTCAGCTGTCTCTTTCAAACTTATTTAGATATATTATAATCCTTACCACTTCCTTTCCCTCTTTTCCCCCCACCCTTTTCTCCCTAAACCACAATTGTTTTCACTAACATTGTTACTTTTAAAATATTTTAATAGGATAATACAGTTATTTGTGCTTGTGTTAACTTGCTAAATTTCTTGTACCCCTTCACTGAGCTCTTCATAACCCTGGTGATACACATATCCTAGGTAGGGAACGCCTGGTCTAGTACCGGCATATGATAGAAGATAAGCTGAAGTGTCAGATATCCAGATTTAACCAAAGCTCATGAATATCCTGATAATAGGAAGAAACACATTGAGTCCAACTCTCTTATTAAACAGTGACTTTCCTAGGGTCACATAGCCAGTATCTGAATCAGTATTTGAACCTTTCCTGACTTCCAACGCCAAGACACAAATCATTATGCCATACTGCATCATTGGTCCCAAAAAGTATCAAAGCTTTATAAATTTCAGCTCTGTTGAAAATCTTTGAAGTGTATTAGTATTTTTATATTAAACATATGGAATGTAATTTTCTCTGATAATTCTCAGATTTTATAGACACTCAGTTCACTGTTATGCATAGTAATTCTGATTGTATAATACTGTAGCTGGTATACAGGAGACAGACCTGGGAGTGTGCTATGATTTATCATAGAATTTGTTGGTGGTGGTTGTTGTTTTTTTTTTTTAACAGATCCTTATCTGCTTCCGTTCTTAAAATCTATCAATTTATCTCACGATTCTACTCCAGTCCATACCTTTTGCAATTTTCTTCTCCCTTATTCTTATCTTCTCCATTCACCTAGGATTCCTTTATTTTCTGTTTTTCAGGCACTTGGCTTTTATAGTTGATCTGTTCATTTACTAATCAACTATAAAATTTCTTTTGATCATTGTTTAGTTTCATGTGGTCTTGATATCAGCTAGTTGGTCTCTAGTTTCTACCCTCAGAATATAAGTAACCTTGCTCCCATTTTCATAATTTTATTTTCAGTTCCAATTTCCCTCCCTCTCTTCATCCCTCCCTACCTAATGATATAAGAAATATGATACATATTATACATATAAATGCATGCAAAACATATTCCCCCAAGGGAGCTTCAATAAGCATTCTGCGTCCATCAGTTCTTTATCTGGAGGTAGTTACCAATTTTCACTATGAGTCTTTTGAAGTTGTGGTGGATCATTGTATTGATCGGGATTACTAAGTTTTTCACAATTGATTATCCTCATAATATTATTATTATTATTGTGATATTTTCCTGGTTCTGCTCTCTTCACTTTGCATCAATTCATATAAGTCTTCTCAGGTTTTTCGAAAACCATCTTTTTCATTTCTTGCAGCACAATAGTATTCTATTCCTTTCATATGCCACCTGTTTAGCCATTCTCCAAGTGAAGGTCATTTCTTCAGTTTCTAATTCTCTGCTACCACAACAAGAACTGCTATAAATATTTTTGCATATATGAATCTTTTTCCTTAAAAAATCTCCTTTGGGTAAAGACCTAGTAGCAGTATTTGTGGGTCAAAAGGTAGAGTTTCCAATCTTTTTCTAGAATCATTGGACCAGTTCATACCTCTATCAACAATGTATTAATGTACCTATTTTCCAACATCCTTTCTAGCATTTGTCATTTTCCTTTTCTGTCATGTTAGCCAATCTTATAGGTATGAGGTTGTACCTCAGAGTAGTTTCAATTTGCATTTTTCAAGTTGTTAGTGATCCAGAGCTTTTTTTTTATGTGACTTGATAGTAGTGATTTCTTCTTCTGAAAACTTCATATCTTTCTTTTTTCCATATTGTACTTTCTTCATATCTTTAAACCATTTATCAATTGGTGAATGGATCTTATTTTTTTATAAATTTGGCTCAGTTTCTATTCGTGTAAAATCTTTTACATTTGATATAATCAGAATTATCCATTTTATCTCCCACAAAACTCTCATTCTTCTGTTTGGGCATGAACTTCCCCTCTCCATAGATCTGATAAGCAATTTATTCCACATTCCCCTAAGTTGCTTCTGACTTTACCCTTTATGTACAAATTATATATCTACTTTGACCTTATCTTTGTACATGGTGTGAGGTCTTGGTCTCTGCCTAATTTATGCTACCCTACTTTACAAATCCCAACAGCTTTTATCAAATAGTTCTTGCCCCCAAAGCTGGCATCTTTTGAATTTATCAAGTACTGGTTACTGTGCTCATTTGCTTCTATGTATTATGTACCTAATCTTTTCCACTGATCTGTCATTCCATTTCTTATCCAGTATCAGATTGCTTTTTTTTAAATAATTTTTATTTTTTTAGAAAAGTTATCATGGTTACATGATTCATGTTCTTACTCTTCCCTTCACCCCCCATGGCCGATGCACATTTCCACTGGTTTTAACATGTGTCATCTATCAAGACTTATTTCCAAATCGTTGATAGTTGCATTGATGTGGTAGTTTCGAGTCTACATCCCCAATCATGTCCGCCTCAACCCATGTGTTCAAGCAGTTGCTTTTCTTCTGTGTTTCCTCTCCTGTAGTTCTTCCTCTGAGTGTGGGTAGCGTTCTTTACCATAAATCCCTCAGAATTGTCCTGGGTCATTGCATTGCTGCTAGTAGGGAAGTCCATTACATTCGATTTTACCACAGTGTATCAGACTCTGTGTACAATGTTCTTCTGGCTCTGTTCCTTTCACTCTGCATCAATTCCTGGAGATTTGTATTTGTGTGGAGGCTTGTGTAATTGTGTTTATATAGTGCTTGTTTGTGTCTTAGCAGATAGACTTTCTAGTATTTTATACTTTCTGAAATTATTTCATTTAAAAAATTTTTATTTTTTAATATTATGTAAAACACACTTCTGCATTGGTCATTGTTGTAAGAACACACTCATACAAAACCAAAACTCCAAAATAAAACCATAAATACACTGATGTGAAAGAAAGTATGCTTTGATCTGTATCCATCCAATTCCCAACAGTTCTATCTCTGGAGGTGGATAGCATTCCCCATCATAAATCTTTCAGGATTGTCCCAGATCATGGCATTGTGAGAGTAACCAAGTTCTGAAATTATTTTAAATGAAATTTCTCTATAGTCTCTTGCTGGGTTTTATTGATAATATATAGAAATTGTAATGGTTTGTGTGGATTTATTTCATATCCAATAACCTTGCTAAAGTCGTTAATTGTTTTGACTAGTTTTTTAGTTGACTTTCTAGGTTTCTCTAAGTAAGCCACCAAACCAACAGCAAAAAGTGAGTGTTTTGTTTCCTCATTGCCTATGCTTATTCCTTCAATTTCTTTTTCTCACCTTACTGTTAAACTAGCATTTCTAGTACAATGTTTAATAATAATAATAGACACAATTGCTTCACTTCTGATCCTATTTTAAAGGCTTCTATTTATCCTCATTACTGATTATGCTTACTCTTGGTGTTTTAGATAGCTACTATTTAACATTTTTAAAAAGCTCCATTCCTGTGCTTTCTAGTGTTTTTAATAGGAATGGGTATTATATTTTGTCAAAAGCTTTTTTTTGCATCTGTTAATATAATCATGTGATTTTTATTGTTTTCATTATTGACACGGTCAGTTCTGCTTATAGTTTTCCTAATATCGAACCAATCCTATATTCCTAGTATAAATCCTATTTAGTCATAGTATATGATCTTTGTGATTATATTGGTATTATCCTCTTGATAGAATTTAAAATTTTTGCATCAGTATTAGGGAAATTAGTCTATAGTTTTCACTCCCTGTTTTTGCTCTTTCTGGTTTAGATATCCAAACCATATTTGTGTCATAGAAGGAATTTTGTAGGACTCCTTTAATTGTTTTCCCAAATAGTTTACATAGTATTAGAATTCTTTGTTTTCTGAATTGTTTGTAAATCCATCCAGTCCTGGGTTTAGTTTTATTTTTCCTCATTTATGGATTGTTCAATTTCTTTTTCTAAGGTAGGATTATATAAGTACTTTATTTCCTTTTCTGTTAATCTGGGCAATCCATTTCATTTAGATGACCAGTTTTATTGTTATAAAATTGGACAAAATAACTTCTAATAATTTAATTTAATTTTTATAGTTTGTGTATGTTACCCTTTTCTCTTTTGATTTAGTTATTTGGTTTTCTTTTTTTCTAAATCAAATTAGTCAATGGCTTATCTGTTTTATTTATTTTCATGAAATAAATTTTATTTATTAATTCAATGGTTTTTTAGCTTTAGTTTTTATTAATTTATCCTTACATCTTCAGGACTCCTATTTTGGTATTAATTGGTGATTTAAAATTGAGTGCTTTGTCTAGTTTGTTGATGAGTTCTTTTTCTCATTTATTCATGTATTTTGAGTTATAAACTTTTCCCAAAGTACTGGTTTGGCTGTATTCCACAACTTTTGGAATTTTGTTTCATTGCTGTCATTACCCTTAATGAAATTAGGGTCATTTCTGTGATTTGTTATTTGATCCACTCATTCTTTAGGATTAGATTATTTGTTTCCAATTAATTTCTAATCTATGCTTTAAATATCTTTTGTTGAATGTCATTTTTATTTATTTTGATCCCAAAACAGTATATTTAATACTTCTGGGGTGGTTTTTTATGCCCTAATATATAGTCACTTTTTGTGAAGGTGCCATGTACAGCTGAGAAATAGGTACTTTGCACATAGCATGTTTTTTACAAATTGAAATTTGTATAATCACCATTTTCCCAACAGTATATATTTACATCGTCTCTCTCTCACACATTTTAGCAATTCTCAAAATATTTCAAACTTTTTATTATTATATCTATTATGCATAATCTATGATCAGTGATTTTTGATATTGCCATTGTAATTGTTTTGATGCACCACAAACCATGCCCATTTGTTGTGTGTATTCTGACTGCTCTACAGACCAGCAGTTCTTGCTTCTTTTCCTCTTATCCTTACCTCTCCTCTGGCCTCTCTATTTCCTGAGACACAACAATATTGAAATTAGTCCTATTAATAATCCTATCTTATGGCTCTAATGTTTCAAGTGAAAGGAAGAGTCGATTGATGAAGCAAACTTTGTTGTTGTCTTTATTTGAAGAAATTGCCAAAGCTACCCCAACTTTCAGCAACTACCATCCTGATCAGTCAGCAGCCATCAACGGTGAGGCAAGACTCGCCACCAACAAAAAGATTATGACACAGTGAAGTCTCAGTTGATGCTTGGGATTTTTTAGCAATAAAGTATTTTTAAATTAAGGCATATATACTGTTTTTTAAAACATAATACTATTGTACACTTAATAGTAAGTGTAAACATAGTAATGGAATCATAACTTTTACTTGCATTGGGAAACAAAAAAATTTCTGTGACTCAATTTATTGCAATCATTAGCTTTATTTCAGTGGTCTGGAACTGAAACCTGTAGTATCTTCGAGATATGCCTGCACTCTTCTCTATTCTCAGTATTCTCCAGACATCTATTACATATAACTTTTATAAAATAATATTCCTCTCCTTAATTTTTAGTTTATTTTATAGTCAAGCTTATCTAGATCTAAAAGAGTTAAATTGAGATCTTCCACTTGTGTAGTTTTACAGTTTGTTTCAGTGATGGCCAATGTTTTAGATGGAGTGCTTGGCCCTGCCCTCACTCTACCCCCCCCATACCTTGTGCTGTGCCCACCCTCACCCCCAGACCGAGTGCCATGCCTTTCCCCTGCACCAAGTGCTGGGTATGCTCCCAACCCTTTACCTCACATAGAGGAGGGGGAAAGTGCTTCCATTGGGCTGCTGAGTGGATGAAGTGAGGAATGTCCTCAGAGAGTATAGAGAGGGGGAGAGGTGTGCCCCATGCTCTCTGCTGCCCTTCAGCTCTGCCAGCTGTGAGCCACCCACCTTAACCCCCACCCCATCCCCTGCACTACCATTGGGCTCCTGGGCAGAGGGACAGATCATATGAGAAATGTCCTAAGGTGAGGTAGAAAGGGGAGGGAAGCAGCTCTGCCCAAGTCCCTCTGCCTTTTTAGTAACAAACACTGGGGGGTGAGGGCCTTGGGCCCACAGAGAGCTCTCTGTGGGCCATCTTTGACACCCATACCATAGGTTCACCATCACTGGTCTATTTCTTCCTATAACTTTTTTAGCTTTTCCTTAAAAAATTTGAATGTGAGGGGCCTCTAGATGACTCAATGAATTGAGAGCCAGGCCTAGAGACAAAAGGTTCTGGGTTCAAATTTGGCCTCAGACACTTTCTACCTGTGTGACCCTGGGCAAGTTGCATAACCCCCATTGCTTAGCCCTTATATTAAGGCAGAAAATAGGGACTGAAGAAAAAATTTTTTATTTGGATCTTGTGCTATTTGGTAGGGCAGCTAGGTTGCTCAGGGAATATAGAGCACCAGGTCTGGAGTCAAGAAGATTTGAATTCAAATCTGGCCTTGGGTATTTCTTAGGACTGAGACCCTGGGCAAGTCACTTAACCCTTTTTGCCTTGGTTTTCTCAACTCTAAAATGAACTGGAGAAGGAAATAATAAACTATTCCAGTAACTTTGCCAAGAAAATCCCAAAGGGGTTATGAAGAGTCAGAAACAATTGATTCATATGTCTATTGATGATATTGTCTTTTAACTAAATATGATTTTCCTGATTATCTCCTTTAATTAGGTCTATTTTTGTTTTTCCTTTGTTTAAGATCATGATTGCTACCCTTGCAGCTGAAGCATAAAGTTCTGCTACAGCCTCTTATTTTTAACTCTGTGACTTTCTATTTTAAGCAAATCTTTTGTAAATAATGTATTGTTGGGTTCTGATTTCTACTTCATTCTCCTATCTTTTTCTGTTTTATCGGTGAGTTCATCCCATTCCCATTCACAGTTAACTGACTGTTAATTGTGTGTTTCTCTCTATCCTATTTTCTTCTATTTGTCCTCTTTTTTACCCTCTCTCTTCCTCAAAAGTCTGTTCTCCTTTTGATCACTTCCTCCTTTAACTTCTTCTCCCTCTTGTCTTATCTTTCCTCCTTTTTTCTTAACTCTTTCTCTTCCTGTTTCCCTGATGAGTAATATAAATATCTGTATCTAACTCTCTGTGTGTGACACACAATTCCTTCCTTGAAACAGTTCAAATAAGAGATTAAAATATTGCCCATATTCCCCTCCCATTTTCTCCTCCATAGTAAAAACTTTTCTTTGTAGGTATCTTATAAGAGATAACTTCTTCCATTTTCCTCTTCTTTCCCTTTTCTTCCATTGCTTCTCTTTTTATCACTCTTCCATTCTTCTTTTAAGATCATCCTAGAATATATGACTCTCACTCAAGTCCTATAAGTAGAATCCTGACTTCCCTGAAGATGATGATATTCATAGGGATTACATGTATTATCATTCCATATAGGAATGTAAATAGTCCCTTATGATTTCTCTCTCATGTTTACCTTTTTTTTTTTTTATTTTAAACCCTTAACTTCTGTGTATTGACTTATAGGTGGAAGAGTGGTAAGGGTAGGCAATGGGGGTCAAGTGACTTGCCCAGGGTCACACAGCTGGGAAGTGTCTGAGGCCGGGTTTGAACCTAGGACCTCCCGTCTCCAGGCCTGGCTCTCAATCCACTGAGCTACCCAGCTGCCCCTCATGTTTACCTTTTTATGGTTATATGAGTCTTGTGTTTAAATATCAGATTTTCTATTTAGCTGTGGTCTTTTTTTTTTTTTAATTCAGAAATACTTCTAAGACCGCCATTTCATTAAATATCTTTTTTCACCTCTATGGGGTTATGCTCAGTTTTTCTGTGTGAGTTATAATTCTTTTTTTTTTTAAACCCTTACCTTTCTTCTTGGAGTCAATGCTGTGTATTGGCTCCAAGGCAGAAGAGTAGTAAGGGTAGGCAATGGGGGTCAAGTGACTTGCCCAGGGTCACACAGCTGGGAAGTGTCTGAGGTCACATTTGAACCTAGGACCTCCCATCTCTAGGCCTGGCTCTCAATCCACTGAGCTACCCAGCTGCCCCCTGTGAGTTATAATTCTAACTCCTTTGCTGTCTGAAATATATTCCAAGCCCTTTGCTCTTTTTATAGTGATATCTGCTAGATCTTACTAGAGCTCCGCAGTATTACACTCTAACCTCTTTTGGTGCTTCTTTTTTTCCTTGATAAGAGAGCTCTGGATTTTGGCTCTAATATTCCAGGGAGTTTTTGTTTTGGTATTTCTTTTAGGAAGTAAATGGTGGGTTCTTCCAGTTTCTACTTTGTCTTTTAGTTCTAAGAAATTTGGGCAGTTTCCCATTGCAATTTCTTGAAATATGATATCTAGGTTTGTTTTTTTTTAATTATAGCTTTCAGGTAGTCCAGTAATTTTTTTTTTTTTACCCTTAATTTCGGTGCATTGTCTCATAGGTGGAAGATTGGTAAGGGTGGGCAATGGGGGTCAAGTGACTTGCCCAGGGTCACACAGCTGGGAAGTGGCTGAGGCCGGGTTTGAACCTAGGACCTCTCGTCTCTAGGCCTGACTCTCACTCCACTGAGCTACCCAGCTGCCCTCTAGTCCAGTAATTTTTATTTCTCTCCTTTAAGGATTTATTATCTTTGGTAAGATTTTGTACCTTTTTTTTTTTAACCATTTAGCCAATTCTAGTATTCTTATGATTCTTTTACCAAGATATTGACTAACTCTTTTCATATTTTTTTTCATTGCTCTAGTTTCTTTCCCCAATCTTTCTTCTATTGCACTTAACCTGATTTTTAAAACCATTTTTTGCCTCTAAAAATCTCCTTTTTTTAAGTTCTTTTATAAAGTTTTGTTGGATTTGTGTCCAATCTGTATTTTTCCTTAGAGGCTCTGCTTGTAGATATTTCTAAGTTATTGCCTTTTCTGAGTTTGTGTCTTGCACTTCCCTGATACCATAGTAGGTTTTTATGGTCAGATTCTTTTTTGTTGTTGTTTGCTCATTTTCCCAGTGTGTTTCTTGACTCTGAACTTTATTTTAGATTTGGGCTCTGTTCATCTCTGGGGGTTGGGAGTAGAGGGGATGTCTGGCCTAAGCTTCAGTCATCTGTGTCCTTCCTTAGCTTTCGCAGTCCAGATTGGGCCCCTATAAGTTTTCATACTTCAATGTGGTATGATCCAAGGAGAGGTCTGGTTACTGCCCACCTGTTCTGGACTCTGACCTTTACCTAGGTAGAGTCCTTGCTCCCTTGTGACCACATTTGTTCTCTTAGCCCCATAATTACCACCTAGAACTGGGTAATGGATGACAAAGCTGCCAGCTGGTGCCTGATCCCGAGACCAAGTGCTAGTACAGAAGTTCCGTGAAATCTCTTTCTGACCAGGTGTTCAATTCCTTAAACTGTTTCTGGGCAATGACCTGCTCCCAGTGCCTTCACTGCTGCCATTGCCCATACTCAGTGCTATTTCTGCCACACTACATTGCATTCCAAGCCACTTACTACTACAGTTTCTGCAGATCTCTCTTTCTGTCATTTTCAGCTCCCCTGAGCTAGAAAAGGACTTGCTGTGATTTTTCCCCCCCAGTTTGGGAATTTAGTTGGGAATTCTAAAAAAGAAATTGTTGCAGAGGGGAGAACTTGGCAAGAATGTTATTCTTCCTCTGCCATCTTGACTCCACCTCTTTCCTCTTTAAGATTTTTTTAAAATTATGAACTTCAAAAACTCCTGCCTCTCTACTGATAAAAACTTAAAAACTTTAACCCAGATTTTAGGGCACAATCAACCTATCTTTCTAACTCATCTTATACTGCTCCCTTGCTATACTCCACATATCAGCCAAATTAGACTACTTTCCCTTAAAATGAAATCTGGGGTGTCATGCCTCTGTCTTTGTTTACATCATTCTTCTTTCCTCATTAATTTCCTTGTCGAAATTCTACCTATCTTTCAAATTTGATTAAATCTTTTTCAGACAACCTCTGCCAGAAGTAATCTCTCCATCCTCCAAGGCTCATAGTACTTTGTACCTCCTTTAAAACGCTTAACATAGTCTGTGTATCATAATTATTTCTGTATATATCTTATCTCCTTTATTAGATTATAAACTTCTTCAGGACAGTTATACCATCCTATTTAATTTTATTTCTCTCTCAGTAACTACCATAAGACCTTCAGGGAGGTCCTCAACAAAAGTATTTTGATTTGAAAATTTCATGAATTTTACCTCTTTGTGGAAGAATATCTGTATTTTGTTCAAAAAGAGGACACAGAGACATTTAAAATCACTTTTGAGTAGTTCTGAGCAATCTGCTTCACTTTATAGTAGATTCTTTTTGAATTTCTTGTACTTCATCACTAGCTAAAGAATGGTTGCTTTCCAGTTGGGCAGTTAAGCCCGTTATTTGTGCATAGTGTCACCTTGTGGCAAGTCTTGAATTGCATTGATTCATTTTTTTTAGGTTTTTGTTGGGTAAAACCATTACATGTAAAGACAAATTTTGACATGTTTTCTTAAGTTATATGATCAAACTTATCTCCCTCCCTTCCCTTCATTTCCTGGTGCTGGCAGGCTTTTTAGTCTGGGCTGTACATGTATTATCATGCAAAACATATTTCCATATTATTCATCTTTCTAAATAAGTAATCTTATAAAACCAACACCCCAAAACATAAACCCAAATAAACAAGTGTAAATTTGTATGCATTTGTCTGCATTCCTATTCCAAAAGTTCTTTCTTTGGGGGGTAGATAACATTCTTTGTCATAAGTCCCTCAGATTTGTCCTGGATCATTTTACTGCTGATAATAACTAAGTCTATCACAGTTGATCAATGCACCGTTTTGCTCTTACTGTGAACAATGCTCTCCTGGTTCTGCTTGTTTCTCTCTGCATCAGTTCATGAAAGTCTTTCCAGCTCTTTCTGAAATCATCCTATTCATCATTCCTTATAGCACAATAGTATTCCATCACCATCATGTGCCACAATTTGTTGAATTGCATTCATTAAGCATATACTGAATACTTGATATATGCTGATTACAATGGAATGGAGTATGATACAAAGAATATGGTCCAAACTTTGAAGGAGCTTAGAAAGTAGTTAGAGACAAGAAATTAGCATCTAAGTATGTAACTGGTAATATAAGGTAGCATATGATAAATGTCAAATGACAGATATCACAATGATTCCAGAGAACAGATTATTCTAGGTTGAGTTTTGTCAGGGGAAGTTTCACAGAGGAGGGCCTTGAAAAATGGGTAAAATTTAGATGGGCAGTCAAGAAACCAGAAAGGGTCTTGTGAAGGAAGGACAGGAGGAATGGTGTTACCAAAAGGATACATTTGGGAACTTACAAGGAGAGAATTTGGAGGCATTGATTTCGACTAGTCCAGTTGAAATAGAGGGTTTGTGTAGAGGAAGGGTGGTCTCTCCCCACTGCAGCCCATTTTCAACACAACTACCAAATCAATACATACATAAAGCTCAGATATAGCCATTTCACTTTTTTTTTTTTTTCAAGAAGCTCCAGTGGTCTTCTGTTGCTTCTAGGATAAAATGCATACTTCTTTTTGGCAAATGGATGCTAGAGATAATAGTCCTTTCAAAGAAAGATCAACAGGATATGATTATGGGTCAGGAGAATATTCCATTCCTGAGATTGGATAATGAAACAAGGAAGTTGGGAGGGGATTGCAGTTTGGTGGGAAGATAATGAAATTTATTTTAGCATGTTGGTTTTCAGAAGGATAATTTATTGCCATGGCATAGGTTCTGATCACATGGAGAAGGGAAGTTATGAGATGAAGAAATGGGTGGAGATGGATAGCAAGGCAGAAGAGCCTTTGAATCCCAGAACAAATTTATCCTTACTGAGGACAGTAAAGAAAAGTCAGAAAGAGACTAAAAGAGGAGCTAAATGGAATGAATGACTCTTTACCCAGTATAATGTCCCTTCATTTGCTGAACCAGTAGAGGGCAATCTCTGCAGAGCTCTGCCGACCCTACTCTTCCCAAGAAAAATACATGGGATACACAACAATCAACTTAATCTTAACTGGGTTGTCAAGGAATAGGAAAACACACAAACCTGAAACGAATAGCTTATTTGTTTGTTCAGGGAGAAGTGCAGAACAGGAAAATGGAGAAAAAACCCAAATTAATAAATAGTGGAGCCAAAGAACTCTGGGAAAGTACTATTCTTTCCTTCCCCTTTCATGGGAGATGTGAGAATTGGAGTTGATAATCTGTACTTATCTAAGTCTAGTTCTAATTCCTTCTATGGCTGTTCCTCTTACTGTACCCCACCATGCCCAGCTTTTTATCTTTCTATGAAACCCCAACCTTTCCCTTCATAATTCACTTACAGTTTAGAATGTGGGGAGACAGGAAACTGGAAACAGTGTGTTCTAGCAGCTACGAGAAATCTCAGGGGGCGGGGGCGGGAGAGGAAGGGAACTCAGAAACCTTGGAGTCTGGGAGAGAAACAGGAAGTGCCTCTCTAGGAGCCAAGGTTTCTGTCATCTCAGTGGGACTAACCCTTTACTTTCCACCTGCCAAAAGGATAATTTTGAATAAAAATAAAGGTGGTTTTCATTTCTCACGTGAACAAAAAAATAACTGCTTATATTTTGATTTCTTTAAAAAGAGTTGGGAGGTAGAATGACAAGATTTATTGAAAAAGGTACTATAGAAATATCCCTTAAGAAAACTTTCTGGGATTGCCAGACTAAGGTGCTGAAAACCAGGATAATCTTAAAGAAAAGAATGACTAGAATTGGCTTAACCTTGAGGGGACTTTTGCTTTGTACATAATTTTGACCACAGAATAAATGTCTTGAGACAGCTAGATAGCACAGTAGATACTGATTTGATTGATACTAACACAGAAGTTGAGGGTTTTATATAGTATATATATATATTTTTTTTCTTTTCCTACAAAAGAACACTATCCTTGGTATATAGATCTAATCTTGTACTAAAAAGGAACTCTGGTCCAAAAGAGGCAAGAATCCATTCCATTTTTGTCATTTCATCCTTGCATTCTTGTTCTCCAGATAGGGGCTTACTGGTCTTCTTAGAAGGGCTCTAATGATTCTGATGTACTAATGTTTATAGGGACATAGGAACACAATAGTTGAGTCTCTTCATGCCCTTTTATTCCAATGCCTTTTCAAGTGTAAATTGTCTGTGTGTGTTTGATGGATGCTGAAGATGTGTAGTGAGCTGATTCAGAATTAAATAGGAAGAGTAAACCAGACTGCATCAGGGAAATTACCCAGAGTTTAAAATTTTATCTAGTCAAATCCAAAAAGCATTTCTTATGCACCTACCAATATGCCAAGATTCTGCTAGTCATTGGGAATACTAATATAAAATGGAAAATGGTTCCTGCCTTCTGGGAGCTTACATTCCACAATATAAGTATAAACTGATAAATTACATGCCATGAGTATTTGAGGAGGAAAAGTGAACTAATGGGGGAATCAAGAAAGGTTTCTCATAGGAGATGGCAGATAAATTGAGCCTTGAAGAAAGCTAGAGAAGAGAGACCAGAATGCTTTTTGGGTATTTGAGAATGTCTTTGAAAAAGTGAGAGACAGAATGCCATGGATGGGGAATGGCAGATAAACAAATTAGTTAGAACTTAGCTTGTAAATGAAGTGTAATGTGCAATAAGTCTGGACAAGTAAGCTGGAGACATTGTGTGAAGGTCTTTAAATGCTAATAGCAGAGTTTGTATTTTTTCTTAAAAGGCAAAATTCACTGAAAGCTCTTGAGCAGGGAGGACTTTTGAAAGGTCATCATGGCAGCTCTGCAGAGGTTGGTTATAGAGGAGAAAGACTGGAAGCTGTTGAAGGGGTTCAGATAAGAGGTGAAAGTACCATTCAGGGCAGTGATCTTGTAAGTAGAGAGAAGGGGGCATATTTGAGAGCTCTTGTGGAAGTTTGGGAACTGCTTGGGTAGTAAACCTAGGTCTCTGGAAAGATTGTGGTGCCTTTAATAAAAATAAGAAAGTTTGGAGGATGGTGAACTTAGGATGTAATATAATGAGATCTGTTCTGGATACATTGAATCTGAGATGCTGATATGATGACATCTAGTTGGCAATATCCAACTGGCAGTTGATATAAGATTGAACATTAGAAAGAGACTAGGATCTGGGAGATGATAATCATACCCAGAAGAGTTAATGAGATCACCAAGAAAAAGGATATATATATAGAGAGAGAGAGAGAAAAGAGGACAAGAGTCTTGGGGGGACATCATTGATTAATGGAGGTCCTGGTCATTATCCAGGAAAGGAGACTGAGGAGTAGGCTGAAAAGTTGGAGAAGAATCAGGAGAGAGAAGTTTCATGAAAACCCAATGAAAAAAGAGAATGTAGGATGAGGAAGGTATTCAACAATGTCACATATTGTAAGAATGGTCAAAGAAGGATGAGGCCTGATAAGAGCCATCATTTTAACAATTAGTACATAATTGGTTTACCTTAAAGAGGGAAGTTCCAGGTGAGTGGTGAGTTTGGAAGAGATATTAGAACGAGAGGAAAGCAAATAGAAACAGTGACTATAGATGAACACTTAAAATTTTTTTAAAATATTTTCCATGTTTATATAATTCATTTTTCCCCTCCCAGATCCATTAAGCACTTACACTGGGTTATACAAATGTTATCACTTATACCTTATTTCCATATGATTAATTTTTGCAATAGAGCAATCTTTTAAAACCAAAATCCCCAATCATATAGCCATTTATAAACAAATAAGTTATTTGTTTTTCTTCTCTGGTTCTACCCACAGTTCTTTCTCTCCATGTGGATAACATTCTTTCTCATAAGTCCCTTGGGATTGTCTTGTAGTAGCAAAGTCCATTACTTTGGATTGTTCCACAGTGTTTCACTTTCTGTGTATAATGTTCTCTTGGTTCTGCTCATTTCACTCTCCATCAGTTCCTGGAGGTTCTTTCAGTTCACACACAGAAATCCCCCAGGTCATCATTCCTTACAGCACAGTAGTATTCCATCACCATCATATACTACAATTTGTTCAGCCATTCCCCAATCAAGGGACACCCCCTCATTTTCCAATTTTTTTGCCACCCCAAAGAGCATGGCTATGAATATTTTTGTACAAATATTTTTCATTATTATCTCTTTAGGGTATAGACCTAGTAGTGGCATTGTTGGATCAAAGGGTATGCATTCTTTTAAAGCCCTTTGGGCATAGTTCCAAATTGCTTTCCAGAATGGTTGGATCAATTTACAGCTCCACCAGCAATATATTGGTGTCCCAATTTTGCCACATCCCCTCCAACATGTATTATTTTCCTTTACTGTCATACTGGCCAATCTGCTAGGTGTGAGATGGAACACATATTTTTAAAATGTCACTCTACTTGTAGTGGTGCTAGAGGAACACATGATCTCCAAAGAATCACAATTACGGGTGAACTAAATACCAGTGGGCATGGTAATAATAGTCTGCAGCAAATTGACAACAGTGGCCTTGATATAAGAAGTGCTTTAAATATAAAATAAAATATTTGAGATAAATGATCAGAAAAAGAAATGTTAATCATATAATAATGGGAGAGATAAAACAGATAGACAACCTGTATATTGTAACTGGTATCCATAAAACATTTAAAGACCTGGAGGAAGGCCCCCCCCAGTACACTGGATAAATTAAGATATGGAAAAGAATTGCTAAGAATAAGAAGGCACTTGGAATCTGTATCAGCATTTAAAGAATATCCACACCAACAACTAATCTTTAACTCTTTGCTCTTTTCCTTTATCTGTTAAATTGCCAGGTTTAATCTAGCCTACTGCAGTATCACTCTCATCCATCTCTACTCAGCTACCCTAATTTAGGCCTTTATTAAAATTTTCAAATGAAGTCAACAAATAATTACTAAACATTTACTATGTGCCAGGTACTATGCTAAGTGCTAGGAATACAAATCAAGAAAAAATAGAGAGAGAGTAAGAGAGAGTGAGCACTGAGAGGAACTCACCAAAAATCTTTCACTTGGATTATTAGTAATAACCTTATGTTATCTATAGCCTTCTTGGCTTTCTCTTCTTTAAGCCATTCTTCTTATGGTTCCACAAAAAACAAAAACAAAAACAAAAACTTCCTAGTATGCAGATCTGACCATGATTTTCCCTTGCTCAAAAAACCTTAGCAGCTCCTTTTTCCCTCTAGGATAAAATATAAGATCCTCTGAAGGCATTTTAAAGCCATCCTCAATCTTATTCCACCCTACCTTTCTAGCTTTATTTTGAGCCTTATTAGTTCCCGTAGGGCCTTGTTACTTCCCTTCCCATACACTATAGTCCAGTCAAACTATCTTTCTAGTTTTCTGAACTCAACATTAGCCTCTCATAATCTCTTATCTTCCTTCAGGGCTTAGCTCAGGTATCACATCTTCCATGAAGCTTTCCCTCTTCCAGTTCGTTAATGCAGTTAATGCAGTCTACCTCTTCAAATTCCCTTGTGCTTATTTATCTGTATACATGTAATTTCCTTCCCACTCTTAAGTCCATGGAGTGCAGGATCTACTTTTTTTTGTCTTGTATATAAGATAGGCACTTGAGAAATATTTGTTTGAATGGAATTTAGTAAGTAGAGAGGAAAAAATAAAAGTAGCTTACTTCTATATAATGCTTTAACAATTTTCAAAGCTCTTTTCTAATTAACTACCCTGTGTGGTGAGTTTAACAATGACCCAACTTATTTTACAGATGAATAAACAGGTTCAGAAATATAACCAAAATCATATTGCTGGTAAGTGACAGATCTGAGGCTCAAATTTATATGATATGATATGAAATGTGATATGATATTAATCAAAGATCCTGAAGAAAAATAAAAAAACAGTGGATAGAGAGATGAGCCTGTAGGTTCAAATCTGACTTCAGACACTTCCCAGCTGTGTGACCCTGGGTGAGTCACTTAATCCCAGTTGCCTAGCCCTTACCTCTCTTCTGCCTTGAATTGATGCTTATTGATTCTAAGACAGAAAGTAGGAGTTTAAAAAAAAAAGAAAAGAAAAGTAATTGAGGAATGAAGTCCCAGAGGATAGAAGAACATTATTAAATTGAGAATGTAGATCATTTTGGCTTGGAAATATCTAAAACCAGAAGTGGAAATAATTAAACAAACTTTCATTAAACATCACCTTTGTGCTTGACACTGCTAAATTCTGGGGATATAGTACAAAAAAGAACATCCCTGGCTTCAAGGAGTTTATATCCTGTGAGGAGAAACAACATTTACATATATAATATATTTAAGATAAGGTCAAGGTTATTTTTTGGAGGAGAAATTATCAAGTAGCAAGATTAGGAAAGACCTCATGTAGGAGATGGTATTTGAGCTGAACTTTGTAGGAAACTAGGGCTTCTAAGAGGTGAGGAAGGGCAATTTGTATAAAAGCTTGTATAAAGATAATAGGTGTAATGTCATAAATAAGAAATAGCAAGAAGGCCAAGTTGACCATACTGAAGAATGTTTGAAGGAGAATAAGAAGCCTACAGGGGCAGCTAGATGCCTCGATTGATAGAATACTAAGCCTGAAGTCAGGAAAACTCATCTTCTGAGTTCAGATTTTGACCTCAGAGACTTATTAGCTCTGTGACCCTGGGCAAGTCACTTAACCCTGTTTGCCACAGTTCTTCATCTGTAAAATGAGCTGGAAAAGGCAAATTACTCCAGGATCTTTGCCAAGAAAATGGGGTCACAAGGCATTAGACACGATCAAAACAACTGAACAACAACAACAAAAATAAGCCTAAAAATTCTTTCCTTCCCATCCTTCTTTCATCCACTAAGAAGACAAGCAAAACTATATCAATTATACATGTGAAATCATGTAAAACATTTCCATTTTAAAAAAGGAAATAAAAATAAAGCAAGGAAACTTTATACTCAATGGTTAATCAGCTCTCTCTTTCTGGAGATATGGATAGCATTTTTTTCCCATCATTAATCTTTTGGAATTGTCCTAGATCAGTGATGGGCAAACTTTTTAAAGAGGGGGCCAAAGGAAAGGAAATGCTCATCTGTCAGTCTGTTTATAAGGCAACCCTTTTGAAGTTTCATTGTATCGTATCCTACTCTTTGTATTCGTCAGATTAGGAATAATGTCTCAAGGCTGGATAGAACATTTCAAGGGGCTGCATCTGGGCCATGGGCTATAGTTTGCCCATCACTGTCTAGATCATTGTATTGATCAGAGTAGCCAAATCTTTCAGAATTGATCATCATTACAACCTTGTTGTTACTGTGCACAATGATCTCCTGCTTCTTCTCACTTTATTTTGCCAGTTCATATAGGCCTTTCCATGATTTTTTCTGAAACTACTCTCCTTGTTATTTTCCATAGCACAATAATACTCTATAACAATCATATGTCACAGCTTGTTCAGCATTCCTCGATTGATGAGCATCCCCTCAATTTCCAATTCTTTTTTTAAATTTAATTTTTTATAACACTTACCCTTTGTCTTAGAATCAATACTGAATATCAGTTCCAAGGCAGAAGAGTGGTAAGGGCTAGACAATGGGGGTCAAGTGACTTGCCATGAGTCATATATCTAGGAAGTGTCTGAGGCCAGATTAAAACCTAGGACCACCTGTCTCTAGGCCTAGCTATCCACTGAGCCACCTAGCTGTCCCACAATTTCTAATTCTTTGCCCTCACAAAAATTGCTCGTATAATTATTTCTATACCTACAGGCCATTTTCCTTTTCCTTTGATCCCTTTGGGGTACATTATCAGGAGTGGTATATTGCTGGGACAAAGGGTAGCCACCATTTTTATAGCCCTTTGGGCATAGTTCCAAATTGTTCTCCAGAAGGATTGGAATAGTTCATTTTTCCATTAATAGTTTATTAATGTATCTATTTTCCCTCATCCCTGCTAGCTTTTGACATTTCTGATACTTCAGAGTTGCTTAAATTTATAGTTTCATTTATTTATTTATTTATTTTTGAATTAAAACCCTTACCTTCCGTCTTGGAGTCAATACTGTGTATTGGCTCCAAGGCAGAAGAGTGGTAAGGGTAGGTAATAGGGGTCAAGTGACTTGCCCAGGGTCACACAGCTGGGAAGTGTCTGAGGCCAGATTTGAACCTAGGACCTCCTGTCTCTAGGCTTGGCTCTCAATCCACTGAGCTACCCAACCACCCCCAAATTTATACTTTTTAATCAACAGTGATTTAGAGCATTCTCTTATATGACTATAAATAATTTGATTTCTTCTGAAAATTGCCCATTTATATGACCATTTATCAATTGGGCAATGGGCTGAAAATATTTTTTAAAAGATAATCCCATCTGGTAGAAGCACAGGCTCAAAATCATTTGAGTCTTGGAAAAAGATACTAGATTCCTTTGAAATAAGTTCAATGTTCTCTAAAATGCCCCTAAGAAATTTAGATCTAGAACTCCACTGTTTTTCCCAGATCTAGTATAGAATGAAACATTTAATTCAAGATAGGGATGAGGATTAGACCTCTACCAGTTTAGAGTCTTTGAAAGTATGCTACTCAGTGGATTGAGAGCCAGGCCTAGAGATGGGAGGTCTTAGGTTCAGATATGGCCTTAGACATGTCTTAGCTGTATGACCCTGAGCAAGTCACTTAACCCCCATTGCCTAGCCCTTACCACTCTCATCTTCCAGTTTAGAATCTGTACTGTGTATTGGTTCCAAGGCAGAAGAGTGGTAAGGGCTAGGTAAATGCATTGTCCAGAGTTACATAGTTATGTGTCAGAGGTAGGGCCTGAACCCAGGTCTTCTCAGTTCTAAGGCCAGATTTCTCTTCACTATGCTATGTCCATCTGCTATTGACATGAATAACAAAGGACACCTAATTGAGTAATAAATACATGTTTTGCCTTCATATACAGAGGGAGGGGTAAAACCATTTCAAACTCCAGGGAGCTTATAATAAAATGTCTCCTTAATCCTCATTGTTCCCTCTATAGCATGTTGGAAGAGAGACAGTCACTTTGGATTCAGGTCCCAATAATAAAAATATGAGGACATAATGTTGTCTACTTTACTGAGGTGCACATATAGCAATTCTCTGGATTCGCTTTCTTGGAGCAAGGTCAGTTACCTCTCATCCTCAGACTTACAGAATATCTCTAATAGTTTTAGGGTACCTTTCTATAATGTAGTTGGCTAAATCCTCCCATATAGAACCCCAGTTCCATTCCATTAATTAATATCAATTAAAACATGGGATCTTTTCTATAAAGCTAGGGCAAAAAGAGAAGTATAAACATTTTCTGCACTTGTTGGCACGAGTAGAGAGCAGCACTCTCTTCTCTATATGACCATTGTCTCTGGCTTAAACTTAATGCAATATCTATATAGCATTCATCCCATCAAATGTGGTCTAGCCAGTGGATAGATGAGTACCCCTGTCTGCTCTTGCTGGGCTGGGTCCCTCAATTTTTTGCTTCACACTCTCTGGTTTCTGGAAAATCCTAACTTGGGTTCTAGCACCCAGACTTCTGGTGGCTTAATCTCCAAACCTGAATCTTACAAGGTTGGCTCTGGCGAGAGAGAGAGCTTGAGATCTCTCCCTCACTTCATAAACCCACAGCAACTTGTCCTCCTAAAATACCAGCCTCGCTAGAGAAAAGAAGAAACACTTTTGCTGGTTAATGCCTTTTAAATGTTTTCCTGGTTCCATCCTCCCAAATTCCTTTTACAACACAAATATGGTACTGAAACCTAAACCAGGATGAGCAAAAACAGAGAAAGAAAACTAGGCCAATCTTGCTAATGAATATTGATGCAAAGATTTTAAATAAAATACTACCAAGAAGATTACATCAGTATATCACAAAGATCTTACACTATGCCCAGGTTGAATTTATTCCAGGAATGCAGGGCTGGTTCCATATTAGAAAACCACCAACATAATTTATGTAGATGAATAACAAATCCAATAGAAATCATATGATTAATCTCAATAGATGCAGGAAAAAGCCTTTGACAAAACACATCTGTTCCTATTAAAAATACAAACGAGCATAGGAATTAATGAGCTTTCTTTAAAATGATAAATAGTATCCATCAAAAACCATCAGCAGGCATTATCTGTAATGGAGATGAGTTAGAAGCCTTCCCATTAAGATCAGGAGTGAAGCAAGGATGCCCATTATCATCACTATTATTCAATATTGCACTAGGAATGCTAACTATAGCAAATAAAGAAGAAAAAAGAATTAGAATGGGCAAACTATCACTCTTTGCAGATGATACGATATGCTTAGAGAATCCTAAAAATTCAAATAAAAAACTAGTTGAAATAATCAACAACTTTAGCAAAATTGTAGGATATAAAGCAAATCTACATCAGCATTTAAAAATATTACCAATAAAGCCCAGCAATAAGAGATAGAAAAAGAAGCTTCACTTAAGTGAATTGTAAAAAATATTATATTTGGGTGTCTACCAACCAGGACAAACTTGGGAATTATGTGAACACAATTACAAAACACTTTTCACAAAAATAAAATCAGATCTAAACAATTGGAAAAAATATTAGTTTGTCAGTTGGCCGAGCCAATTTAATACAAACGGGCAATCTTACCTGGTTCCAGCTCTACTCTTAATCAGAAAGAATTTCTGTGGAATTTCTGCATATGCTCCAAAGATTGTGGGGATTGTATCAGCCAAGTATCATGTGCATGCACATAAAAATGAAGCTCAGATTCCTCTTGGAGTAGGTTGGTATTCTCTTGAGAATCCTAGGGGTAGGCTAGAGAAGAAAGCCTCTGATTGAGTTCTGGGATTCTGCCACGATCCCTGGGTTCAGAAATGCCATCTGAGGGCTGCTCTACATGCTTTTCCCCTCCTAGCCTTTATTAAAGCCATCCCATATGTATGCATGAGTGCCTGTAGCAGTCCTACTTTTTAAACTCTTACCCTCCCCCCCTCCTCCCCATCCCACCAGTGTCCTCACTTAGTGATTCTGGGTCCAGACCTGTAACCTACCAGGACTTAGAGTCCAAGTAGTTTTTCTCATTGACCAATTCCTGGACCCCAGGGAATTCTAGGGAATGAAGTCTAAGCACTTCAGTTGTGACAGGAATTTTGATATTATAGATTTAATAAAATAAGAAATTAACTTTTAAAATATGTATAATTTATTGGTGTAGTGGTAAGAGCATTGGAATATGTGTCAGGGATTAGAATTCCAGTCTCTTATTTTACCACTGTTTTCTCTGTTAACCTTTGCCAAGTCAGTTAACCTTTTCGAGCCTGGCCTATCGAGGTGAGAAAGTTGGACAAGGTGGACTTTTGGGTTCTTCTTAGTTAAAATTTCCGTGATTCAGTGATTATGAAATATGGTCATACCTATTAAATATAAATTATGATAACCTAGATCTTTGATGCACTAAATGCCAAGAGAAATATAAGACTTAAGAAACGAATTATTTGCTGGATAGTAGAGGATCCATATGAAGGATACAACATGGCTTTCTTTAAAAGAGCTTACAAAGGGCAGCTGGGTAGCTCAGTGGATTGAGAGCCGGGCCTAGAAATGGGAGGTCCTAGGTTCAAATCTGGCCTCAGACACTTTCCAGCTGTGTGACCCTGGGCAAGTCACTTGACCCCCCCATTGCCTTAAAAAAAAAAAAAGCTTACAACCATGAAGTAATAAGAAATGAAACAGGTAATATACAATAAATGCTTCAAAAAGGGAGAGAGCATTGTGTTCTGGCATAGTCTGAGAAGGCTTCATGAAGGACATGAAGTGGACTTCAAAAGAGTTGTCAGGCACAAAGCCTATAAGTGGTCTGCGTGACCTGAACCAGATTAAAATGTAATTGGGAGGGGGCAGCTGGGTAGCTCAGTAGATTGAGAGCCAGGCCTAGAGATGGGAAGTCCTAGGTTCAAATCTGGCCTTGGACACTTCCCAGCTGTGTGACCCTGGACAAGTCACTTGACCCCCATTGCCTAGCCCTTACCACTCTTCTGCCTTGGAGCCAATACACAGTATTGACTCCAAGACGGAAGGTAAGGGCTTTAAAAAAATGTAATTGGGAAATGTTGAACAAAATAAAAATACAATAAACATACATAATATTATGATTTAAAAACTGTCAATATGTAGTCCCTAGGGATTGTTATATCTAGATTAGCAGGTCCAGTTTCTGTTTGAATTTGACAATAATACTTTAAAGGATGGATAGAATTTTTAGTAGTCTCCATGGGAGAAGGGATAAATAGTAAAAACAAAGCCATTGAAACAGAAGTGGAGGCTAATGAGTCCTATGTTATTAAAATTGAGTATGCATATTGGGTTGGAATAGGAAATGAGGATGGAAAGACCTTGAAAACCTGAGCTAAAGTTTGCATTTGAAGGAGCAAGCAATAGGAAACTATTTTAAGTTCCTAAAATTTTTTAACTTAGTAACCACCACCACCAAAGAACATTTTAATAAAGTGCATAAAAATGTTTTGTGCAATACCACAGACTCCACATTGTTTACAAACATCATTGTAGGCTAACAAGAAGAAAATTGTATTTTAAGAAAGTAGTTTGGCAGCAAAATTGTTTGGAAAGGAAAGGAAAAGCTGGAAATAGGGAGAAACCACTTGAAAAGATCTAGTAGGTATGAGTTGATAAATCCCTGTATTTTGAAGGGAGGACTGAAAATAGAGATTGAGTGACTCCAAGAGACATTTCTAAGGAAGGAATTACTTGGTGATTGTGGATGGTGAGAACGTGGACCTAATGAATGGAGGGAAAAAGATAAAGCTGACTTTCTAGGTTTCTACCTTGAGGGTTTGGACAATCACAACTATTATATGGCTTTGCCTATAAGAATTTTTTTTTCCTATAAGTTTTGAGTGTATGGTAATAATGCTTTTGGCAAAAATATATCACTTTTAAGAAAGGTGATGGAGTTTACTAGGAAAGATGATGTCCTTGCCTTATATGCTCTTCATCCTATTCTTTCCTATCTTCTCCAATACTTTGCAGTCTCAGAGTTTCCTTTCCCCCATCTAATCTTTAACTTCTCTCCTTCTACTTGTGTCTTCCCTATTTCCCTCAAACATGTATAATGTGTTTACTCTGGTCTCAATCTTTAAGAACTCAGGAGTTTGTGAGGTTTCTCTTTGCATTGGCAGGAACTTCTACTGGCTGTGTTTCCCTTCATTATGCAGGCAGGGTGAGAGGTATTAGTTCTCCATAACTAGCTTTTTTTTTAACTAGTTTCCTTTTAACCATTTGACACCAAGTAGTTTTTCAAAGGAATATTTACTTCATGAAGAACATACCAAGAACAAATATATAAACATATGCTCCCAACTTTGGAGGCATCATCTCCCTGGTATTACCTTGGTCTTTTGGAGGAGATTAGGTTTAAAATATAGTTCATTTCTCATATTATGTTATATTAAATCTTTTCACTGAGCTAGAATCTCTCTTTGGGGTGCCAATGCTAGGGGACAAATCTAACCTGGATTCTAATTCTCAGACTCATGTGGCTCCCTCTGATGATCATGCTGGGGGCTTCTTTCCTGAAACCAAAAAGAGGAGGAAAAACAAAACAAAACAAAACAAAGCCAAGGAGACTCCATTTCTTTGGGACTCTTATGGCCTCAGATAGGGCAAAGATCCATGGCCTTTCCTCCCTTACAGGTTAGTTTTTCCCTAGATACTGTCACACCGCCAGGAATGCAGCTAAAGACAAATGCTGCACAGAGGCAGTAGCTGAAACTGATAGATCTTTTTAAATGCCTCCAAAGCTAATCTGAGGACCTCTCCATCACTAGTTCCTTGGTATTGTGCAGAGGTGACATATCTGAATAGAAACATGGGCCACTAAACCATATATATGGATCTCTGCAGGTTATGTATTGACTTAGGAAACCACATATTAACATTATTTTCTATTGTATTTTAAATTATTGTTAAATATTTCCCAATTACATTTTTTAGTCTAGTTCAGCTTTAAGTGCATGTTTGATACCTCTGCTCTAGTCTGCCCACAGCATTTCCCTTACATACACATCAAGATAATTCTCCCAGAAGCCTCTTCCTATCTTTGTCCTTGTGGAGATGGCACCTGAGGCACTCTGTACATGAGTCAGAGCCTCCATTCTACGTTTGCAGAAATCTCCCCTTTCCCTTAAGAGCCTGTACTAAAGCTGTCTACATTCATTGCCTCCAATTCTCCTCTTCTTGACTTCTACAATGAAGTTTCTTGTTCCTTCACTTAGCTGGAATTGCTTTCTCTTCATTGTCACATCTGATAGCCTTTCCCTATACCTCATTCTTATTGATTTATCACTTTCATTTGATACTATTTATAGTCCTTTTCCTCCTGGATACTCTATATTTTTTTCAAGATTTTGTGACAGTCCTCTCTTCTGTTTCTCTTTCTAACTGTCTTACTACTTCTTTTCAGTACTCTTTCCTGGCTGATCATCTCTAGATCTTCCTCAGTAACTAGAGGTATTGATTAGGATTTTGAGATGGCCTTTTTTCCCATTACTCTCTATACTTTCTCTTCTGATGACTTCACCACCCCCATCATTTTGATTATTATTTCTTTGCAGATGCAACAGATTAATATATCCAGCCCAAGCCTCTCCCCTGAGCGTCATTCTTGGTTGACCAGTTTACCTGTTGGAAAATTCAGACTGAATATTCAGGAAATAAACAAAACATAAGTCTTTCTTTGCTATTCAAACTACCCCTCTTCCAAATTTCCTATTTCTTTTGAAGACATGGCTAATCTCCCAGTCTATTGTATTCTTCACCATGGTGTTATTCTTGATTCTTCATGCTCTCTCATCCCCTACATCCAAGTAGTTGTCAAATTTTGTACTTTCCATTGCCCATTCTCTACATCTGGTCCCTTCTCTTAGTCACATAGCCATCACTTTAGTTAAGGCCTTTATCACCTCTCACCTAAGTGATTGCAGTAACTCCTATTCTTTTTTTTTTTTTTTTTTTACATTTTTTTTAAACCCTTAACTTCTGTGTATTGGCTCCTAGGTGGGAGAGTGGTAAGGGTGGGCAATGGGGGTCAAGTGACTTGCCCAGGGTCACACAGCTGGGAAGTGTATGAGGCCAGATTTTAACCTAGGACTTCCAGTATCTAGGCCTAGCCCTCAATCCACTGAGCTACCCAGCTGCCCCTCCTATTTATTCTTCCAGCCTGTCTTTCTCTATCTTCCACATTGCCACCAACATGATTTTCCTTTAAGCACAGATTGGACCATTTTATTCTTCTATTCAGTAAACTCTTTATAAGTTGCCTATGGGATTGAGTTTAAGTTCTGCTTAGCTTTTAAAGCCTTTCTTTCACAATTTGAACCCAACCTTTTCACCTTATTGAACCTCCTCCTTCCTCCCAGTCAAACTGGCCTCTTTATTCTTTCCTCACAACACAAGACATCTCTGATCTCCATGCCTTGGCTGTTCCCTCATACCTATAGCATGTTTCCTCTTTACCTTTACTTTATAGAAGCTCTCTTTTAAGACACAGCTTGAGCACAAGTGCTGGTGACCTCTTGTTTGTTGATTGATTGATTGATGAATAAGTTTGGGACAAATCAAGTACAGATGATAAGAAGATACAGAAGATAAGAAGAATTTGATAGTTGGAAATATGGGTGCATAGGGAATGCACAAATTTTCATGACTTGAAACAGATTGGAAAATCCTTTTGTAGGGAATAGGGGACCATCAGAGGTTTGTGAACAGAAGAGTGATCTGATGAAAATATTGTTTCAGGCAATTTAACATGGCTATTAGAGGTACAGGGTTATTGAAGCATGGAGGACTGGTAGGGAGAAGAGACAGACATCAATTAGGAGGGTGTAATAGTTGGATGAGAGATATACACTAGAACTGCAGAATCTCAGAGTTGGATGTGACCATAGAAGTAAGGCAAATCTCCTACTTCATGCAGTAATCCCCTTTATAGCATCCATGACAGGTAGCTCTTAGAATGTTCTGACTAAGGAAATGGGCTTAGAAAGGAAAAGATGGATTCAAGAAACATTGTGAAAGAAGAACCCATGGAACCAATAAGATGTGGGAGGAAGGAGGAGGAAGCAAGAAAAGATAACTGATTTGGGGGAATAGGGAAGATGATGATGCTATTAAGAGAAATAAGGAAATCAAGATTAGGAAAATCAGACAAGTACCAGTGGAAGGCTTGACCTGAGAGATTACCATTTCCTAAATATGGCATCTTCAGCCTCTCTTAGCACATTACACTTGGGCAATTAAGATGTGTGTCTGGACAGTGGTAATAGTAGGAGGAGCTAGATTTTAGGGATCATCCTCATCCTGCCCCAGGGAAGGACGGTTATGAATCTAGAAGGTTAGGGGATCCCCTTGAGTGAGACTACCGGTCCAGCCAAACAAGAATTTACTAAGAATCTGTAAGCATAGTGAAGAGGAAGAGAGATGTCCTTGGGAGAGATGGAGAAGACCATAATGAAGATGGTTGATATTTATTTAGTGCTTTATGGTTACTAAATTTTTATGTCTGTTATCTTATATAATCTTCACATTGAAGGAGGTACATATTATCTTCATCTTGTTGATGAAGAAACTGAAGTTCAGTAAGGTAAAAATGTCCAAGGTCTTATAGGTCAGGTCGAGGGCATCTGAACTCAGGTTTTCTGACCCTAAGTCAATGCTGTTTCCTGCTTTTTACCAGGCTACTGTGAACAGGGATTGTAGAAGAACATAGAAGGTTGGGTGGGGGTTATGGCTGGGTGTGGAGATATACAAAAACAAAGACCATTTTTGTTCATGTAACTTCTAGGTAAATGGTAATTAGGATTCCTGATTATCCTGCTGTCCTCTAGAAAGGAAATCCCTATGACTGTACCAGTAGGAGAACAGGGAGAGAAATATTTGGAAAGAAAGAAAGAGAGAGAGAGAGAGAGAGAGAGAGAGAGAGAGAGAGAGAGAGAGAGAGAGAGAGAGAGAGAGAGAGAGAG
>NC_058130.1:201940428-201984894 GCF_016433145.1 Gracilinanus agilis
AAGAAGAAGAAGAAGAAGAAGAAGAAGAAGAAGAAGAAGAAGAAGAAGAAGAAGAAGAAGAAGAAGAAGAAGAAGAAGAAGAAGAAGAAGAAGAAGGGAAGGAAGGAAGGAAGGAAGGAAGGAAGGAAGGAAGGAAGGAAGGAAGGAAGGAAGGAAGGAAGGAAGGAAGGCAAAATATTTTAAAAAGAAAAACCTTTATTGTGTGTTGTTGCCTCAGCCACTTAGATATACAGCTTAAGAGTATTATTGAGGATCCATTATTTCAGGAATATGACTTCTTTTAAGGTGTGAGCATCTGGGGCACAGGCAAAACATTAAAATGTTTTGAGACAATTAAAAATGCAGAAAGACATTCCTTTTTACAAATGGCCCCCATAAAAACCAAGAGAGTTTCAGAGCTCCTTACTGGTGGAGCTGGGACCCAAACTCCCATCACAGAACTCCATCAGGTCCTCAGATTTATTTATTCATAAAATTAGATTTCCTTTTCATATTTCTTATATATTTAATATGAGCAAATAATTTCATGTTTAGGCTATCCTTTCCTGGATCATCCTTAAGCCTTTGCTCCCTTCTGATAGCATTAGTATTTCCACCCTCTGTTGTTAGCTCCTATGCTCAGGCAGCCCCTGTCCCTCTCCATGTTCGGACCCAGAATAAGGACCTGGTACTACTGAAACATCTCCGGGAAAATCAGCATGGATGGATTAGATATCCGGTTTTCTGGAAAATGTTGCCATGTCCTCCTACTTAGAAACGAGAAGAATTGAATCTGGAAATATTTTCGAGTGTTTTAAGTTTCTCCCTAAGCTCCGTCTCCCACCTCCAAAGTCCTCATGCTCCTGCCTCCTTACCTTATTCTTTCTTACTGTGTAAGAGTAAATAGCGATTCCCAGCCCCCTGACTTCCACTGTTCCCCTTTTTTCTGGTGCTGTGGGCAGTGAAGGGTTAAATCCCATAGAGCTGGCGCTCTGACTCCAGGCTAGAGGGGCCCGGGAAGCTGGGGTCACTTCCTGCTCCGTCCCAGTCACCCTGAACTGGTCCCGGGTCCTCAGACTGGGATCGCCCCCTGAGAAGGACCCCAGAGTCCTCAGCGCCTAGCCAAAACCCTAAGGCAGGATACCTAAGGGGTTAAGTCCCCTGGGGCTGTATCCTGCCTTTCAGCTTTTCCCAGCCCCCAGAGCCGTGAGTCGGGGACACCTGGGTTCATGGGAAATGGGGGCGGTCGAGAGGGGCCTGAGTGGCCTAAGGGGGAAAGACAAAGAACCTAGGAGGACTGGGAAGCTGGACACCTGGGTTCTGGAAACAGTTTCCTCATCCTGTTCCCCTGGGTGGGGGGCGGGGGCTGTTAGGGTGGAGGGAGAGAAGGAGAGTGCTAGAGGATTCTGGGTAGAGAGAGAGAGGGGGTCTAAGCTGATGGGGAGGACTTAAGAGGCTTGAGCATTCTGGGAAAATGGAATTAAACCCGAAGGACTAGGGGTTCCAGGGCAGGATCTCTTAGTGCTTCAGTTCTGAAAGGAGACCCCGGGTTCTGAGAAAGGTGCAAGGGTTATTGGTGGCGACAGGAGCTGTGATTGTAGATTGGAAGGTTTACTAGCAGAGAATTGGGTTGGGGATATGGAGAACTCCTGAGTTCTATTAAGAGAATTGTGTCTTGGGATGAGTCAGGTCCTGGAGGTTAGGGTGTCTGAATTTTCCTCTCTCTCCCTTTTTTCAGGGTGACCCTGAAGATGATTTCTTCTCCTTTTTGTGTCCCCAACTCCTTCATTTGGGGGCTTCCTTACAAATACAGAGGAAATCAACTGGGTCATTTGGGATCTTTTAAGGGAGAAATCAGAAAAATTTAAGGACTTTGGTCCCCCACCTGCTTTTTATTTATTTTGTTTTTATTTTTTATCATTTTCTTCTTCAGGTGGGCCTGGTGATTACCCCGAGTCACCCTGATTTACTTAGGCCCAGTGCTGCTTTCCACTAACCCTTTCTTTCCCACCCTGGATCACTGAGTGTGATTAATTACAATTCTTGTATTTGTGTATACATACATACACAAATCTCCTGCTTGTTTATCTTTTGTAGACATATTGAACCCTTCCCACTTCTCCCCAGGGCTAATATGCAACAAGGCAATGAGAAAATCTCTCCCCTAGTTGGCATAGAGCAAGAGTTGGGAAGAGGGTGGTAGGGAGTTGCCCTATCACTTTTCCTGTCTTCAGATAGGCTTACCCTTTCCCAAACATCCATCAGTTCGAAGCGTTTCTTAATCTAAGAAAAAATTCTTGTGGGATAAAAAACTGCTTCTTAAAGCCTAATAACCTTCTTACCTACTTAGTGTCCTTTGTAATATTTCCCCTGGAGAAGAGGGAAAAAAGATACAGCATAGTCAACACAGCCTTCTCTCCCCTTTCTCTTTAATCTTTCAGCTCTTTCTCTTCTTTGGGACCTTTCCAAGATTTCCCCTTCCCATGCAAACACAAAAACACTTCTACAAATCCTCTACCCAGTGGTATGCTGGTAAATGTAATACTGGCTCTCTGAAAAATAAAATGTATGCAGGATGAGCTTTTTGGTTTAATCTGAAGTATTGACATTTTCTCAATTACTTTCTTAAGACAACAGAACAATAAATCAAGCACTGATTTGAAGCTTATGTTAATTTCTGAGGTGGAAATGCTCACACTGAACATGTAATAATTAGCATAGCTGATAGGAAGTGGTTCCAGCATACTATTAATAGCCCATGTCCAGCATTCTCCTCCTCTTGCCATTTTTATAGCTTGTTTTCCACTCTTATATGTAGGCATCATCATTTCTTTTGGGGTTTCAGTAGGACATGTCTATCTTTGGGACCACTGTGACCCCTTTGATCTTTTTTCTGGTATCCTTATATAAAATCTCTTATTCAAAGGCATTGAATTAGACATATTTTGGAAGGTCTTAAAGACAGACCTGGGAGTGTCTTGCTCCTTTTAATCATTTGAAGAGCTAGCATCATCTTTTCTTGATCTCAGAAAAAATATAAGAAAGGATTTGAGGTTGTGAAAAGATTTAGGTGCAAGTTCCTTAATTTTTAGCTTGGTTCTGGCTCTGCATTTAATCTATATCAGAGCAAGAAATAATTGAAATTTTACTTAGATGTGATATACTTCTTTAGGTCATGCTCTCCTTTCCCTTGCTTCCAGGAAGATCTGTTCTTTTCCCAGCTCAGAAATACATTTTATTCAAGAGATATCTATGGAAAGTAGTCCTGAAGCATAATGGGAGTTCTTTTTGTGAGACAACCTTTTTTTTTTTTTTTTGTCCTTCTTTTGTCTATGCTTAATAACCTCATACATCTAGATTCTAAGTATTGTATGTAATGAGACCTTCTTCCTACCTCAACTTTTCTTCTCCACTTGAGACCAGCAAGCCAAGCCCGAGTATCTTCCTGAGGTTGTCCCAATACTTGAATAACGGGGAAGGGGGAAGTACTCCTATACCATACCGTTGGAAAACTTGTTCTCCCCAAGGCAAGTGATTTTTTTTTAACTCTTTAAATGTCAAAGGCAACCCCAGCCTTTTTCTAAGCCTCATAAAGAAAGCATTTATTGGCCTTAATTAGCAGCTCTATTAAGGAGGAAAATTAGAGCCGTAATGAGCTTCTGTGATTGGTGAAATAACAGGTTTACTCTGCCTGGTTTCCCAGCCCCTAGGCATCTATGGTATGGGGTGAGAACTTCATATCTTCTCCTCCACCCCACTGTGGGAGGTCTAATGTCTCCTGAGCTCAAAACAGAGTTCAAAGTATTTATGCTTAATGAGCTTTTAATTGGGCTTCTAAATTTACCTTACCAATTTCTTAAAAAACCAAAACCTAGAACAAGAAACTGGTCCAGAAGAAAAAGAGGAAACCAAGAACCCCAAAAAGAGGAGGAATTAAGACTGGGAAGAAGCATATTAAGACCTGAGAAAGAGAAAATGTCCTCAGAGAGAATGAGTATGAGTAGAGAGTCTAACTTTCTCACCACATTTAAGTCCTTCATTGTCTTCAGTGTGCAAAATTAGTTCCCAGCCCTGTCACATTCACATCTCTTTCCTTCCCTAGGGTCCCCTGAACCCCACACCGGCCCTGATCTCTAGGATGGAGCAAGGGGCAGAGTTATGGGGCCCAGATCTCCAGGGCCCCGAGGAGAGCCTGAGAGATGGTCATAAAGGTGAGGGGAACAAGAAGAGAATTGTGGTCCTAAGGCAAGAGACAGACTGGGGAGTAGATTGTCAAGGTTCTGGGAGGGGAACAGGTCTAGGGGGAAATCAAAGGGACATGATGGGTCTGAACCCCTGGATTCTGAGAGGGACTGGAGCCTGGATTTTCCCTTTCTCTCATAGGTTCTAGAAGTGAAAATGAGGAGGAGAATCTTCAGCCAGAGGGGTCAGGGGATGAGATACCTTTGGGAGACCCACCCCATAGTCCAGAACTCAAGGATCCCCCAGAGATGCCCCTGGAGGAGATTCCTTTGGATAATCCAGCCTCTGAGTCAGTTCCTACCCCTTCTGATTGGACCAAGGCCTGTGAGGCAGGCTGGCAGTGGGGGGCCCTGACCACCTGGAATAGCCCCCCAATAGTGACAGCCAGCGAACCCAGTCTTCGGGAGCTGGTCCAGGGCCGGCCCTCAGGGGGTGACAAACCTTATATCTGCAACGAATGTGGCAAGAGCTTCAGCCAGTGGTCCAAGCTGCTCCGACACCAGCGTATCCACACAGGTGAACGCCCCAACACCTGCTCTGAGTGCGGCAAGAGCTTCACTCAGAGCTCCCATCTGGTGCAGCACCAGCGCACCCACACAGGCGAGAAGCCCTACAAGTGCCCTGACTGTGGCAAGTGCTTCAGCTGGAGCTCCAACCTGGTGCAGCACCAGCGGACACACACGGGCGAGAAGCCCTACAAGTGCACTGAGTGTGAGAAGGCCTTCACCCAGAGCACCAACCTCATCAAGCACCAACGCTCCCACACGGGCGAGAAGCCCTACAAGTGTGGGGAGTGCCGACGTGCCTTCTACCGCAGCTCAGACCTCATCCAGCACCAGGCCACCCACACAGGGGAGAAGCCCTACAAGTGCACCGAGTGTGGCAAGCGCTTTGGCCAGAACCACAACCTCCTCAAGCACCAGAAGATCCATGCAGGGGAGAAACCATATCGGTGCACCGAGTGCGGCAAGAGCTTTATCCAGAGCTCGGAGCTGACGCAGCACCAGCGCACACACACCGGGGAGAAGCCCTACGAGTGCCTAGAATGTGGCAAAAGCTTTGGGCACAGCTCCACCCTCATCAAGCACCAGCGCACTCACCTACGGGAGGACCCGTTCAAGTGTCCAGTGTGTGGGAAGACCTTCACCCTTAGTGCCACGCTGTTGCGGCATCAGCGCACCCACACAGGCGAGCGACCCTACAAATGCCCCGAGTGTGGCAAGAGCTTTAGCGTCAGCTCCAACCTCATTAACCACCAGCGCATCCACCGAGGAGAGCGGCCATACATCTGTGCCGACTGTGGCAAAAGCTTCATCATGAGCTCCACCCTCATCCGACATCAGCGCATCCACACTGGGGAGAAGCCCTACAAGTGCCCTGACTGTGGCAAGAGCTTCATCCGAAGTTCCCATCTCATTCAACACCGGAGGACCCACACTGGGGAGAAACCCTACAAATGTCCTGAGTGTGGTAAGAGCTTCAGCCAGAGCTCCAACCTCATCACCCATGTCCGTACTCACATGGATGAGAACCTCTTCTTGTGCCCCGAGTGTGGAAAGGCATTTGTGGATGCAGCTGAGCTCTTGCAACATCGGCTAATACACGGAGGAGGAAAGCCCCCTTCTGGAGGAGCTCTTGGGGATGGGGCAGAGCCAGCCAGCCCAGCAGGAGAGAAATCCTATAAGTTCTCCATGGGGCTTGGGGAATCGGCACTGCTCCCACCTCCTGGAGCCAAACCACACAAATGTTTGGTGTGTGGCAAGGGCTTTAATGATGAATCTATTTTTATGCAGCATCAGAGGATACATATTGGAGAAAACCCATACAAAACCACTGATGGCACTGAACGTCCACCTCCCCATCCCTCTCAGCTCCGCCCTCAGAGGACCTTACTTGGGAGGAAATCCTATCCAGGTGCTGAGAAGGGTGACAACTCGGACCATATTGGACCAACCCCTAAAAACCTTGAGGGTCGAGAAAGCTTTGGTCAAAATTTGGAACTACTCTCCCCCAAATCCTACATCTGTTCTCACTGTGGGGAAAGCTTTTTGGACCGTTCTGTGCTCCTTCAGCATCAGCTTACCCATGGAAATGAAAAACCTTATATATTTCCCGAGTTTAGGACTGGTGTTGGGGAAGGGGCAGGACCCAGCCCCATCTTGAGTGGGAAACCCTTCAAATGCCCTGAGTGCCAAAAGAGCTTCAGCCTTAGCTCTGAGCTCCTGCAGCACCAGAAGGTCCATGCAGGAGAAAAACCCTATAAAAGCTCCTCTGTTCTCCTAGAGCACCTCAAGAGCCCTTTGGGGGCCCGGCCCTACAGCTGCTCTGTCTGTGGTATGTCTTTCCTGGACCGACTGGCTCTCATCCGGCACCAAGGGAGCCACACCCAAGAAAAGCCCCACACTCCTGGGGAGACCCTCCCAGAACCAGCCTCACTGCCTATGAGCCAGGATGGGGAGGCATCCCCTGTGATAGAAAGCAGCAGTCAATGTGAAGCCCCTAAAACCCAACCAGGAGAGAAACCTTATATATGTCCTGAGTGTGGGGAAGGCTTCACAGAAACCACGACCCTTCTCCTTCACCGGGGTAGCCATCCTGGTGTCACCCTATGAGACTAAAGTAGGAGGCATGGGGACACTCTCTGTCATGAGAGGAAATACCCTAACTGCCCTATTAAATTATAGGGGGGAAGGAGGAAAAAAAAAGATTGTAAGGAAAGGAAGGACACTTGAGAGAAAATCATTTCTACGCATCAGTGATGGGAAAACCCTGCAAAGTTGGGAGGGGAACCCTTTATAAGGCTGTAAAGTAAAAAACTGTTGGGGGTAGAAACCCCTATAAACATGTAGGAAGAAAACCCTATAAGTCTGTAGCAGAAAAACCCTATACATTTTAGTGGGGAAAACCCTATACAATTGTAGGAAGAAAGCTCATTATGTCTCTAGACATCCCTATAAAACTGTATGAAAATCCTTGTGAAACTATAGGGTTTAGAAAGGGAGGGGAAATACTATAAAGCTATAAAGTTAGGAAACCCCTAAAAAGGTACAAGGAAACAACTTCTCTACAATTGTAGAATAGCCTCCCTCTATTTCCTGAAAAGTTAGCAGAGGAATTGTCTCTTAGAACCTATCCTGGATGATTCCTTTGAGGGAAATCCCAGTTAAATTGTTGGGGGGGGGATAATAAGGGGAAGGATCAGCGGTCAGGGAATTACACTAAATTATAAAGGAAAAAGAATGGGAATCCTAAAGAAAATGTGCCCTTGTTAATCCAATATGAGGAAAGCTTAGACAAACTGTTAAGCAGGGAAAATCCCCAAGATGTCTACAAGGGGAGGAAGTCTTTGAAATGGAAAGAGAAAAGTCCTATAAATTGTGGAGGGGAATCCTATAAAAATAAAACTTTTGTGGGGGTTGGAGGAAAAGAAAAGGAATATGGAGATCCTTTAAAACTAGAAGGAAAAAAGTTGTCTTTTTGTAAGGGAAAAAACCCCTAAAATTGTGAAGGCAGAATAACCTGAGTAGGATGGATGGGAAACCCCTTTGCAACTATGAAATTTTTGTGGGGAAAGAGTTAAAAAATTCCAGCATAAAAATATTGGAAGGCCTCTTCAAATCTCAGGAGAATGTGTGGAAATAGGATTTTTCAATAAGATTTTCTTGGTCAAATAAGCCACAACAGAATATGTTTTTGTGGAAACTTTGTGTCCCATTATGTCACCAAAAATCTTACCAGATTAGTGGTGACAAAATTCCACAGATGGAGGCCTGCTCATATCTGCTCTCTTCTCCAGGGAAAGATTTCAGTTTTCCTCCTCCCTTTTCTCAGGTTCCAAATTTCTCCTAGGAAGTTCTTCCTGATGTCTAACCTCCATTTCAGTTGCTGCAGCAATAGCCCATTTCCTCTTGTTCTGTCCTCTTATGGAGAGAGAGAATAGCTGCTAATCATCCTCCAAAGAATAAAAGCCCTTTAGAGACTTGAAGCCTGTGACTAAATTCTCCCTTAGTCTTCTCTTCAAATTATAGCCACCTCTTGGTTACGCAGGGAGGGGTGGGAGGAGGAGAAGGACAGGCCTTAGAAGACTGAAATTTTGATCCAACAACCTGATCCTGATTTTCCACCCATCCTTTTATAAAGAGCTATAAACAGGATGGACCAGTGGATATTTCACTTATATTCTTCACTCTTGCCTTTCCCAAATATCTACTAAGCAATGATATGGCCAAGTTGGGCAGGAGGGAAGATTGGACTTTTCGCCCTGCAGTAATCAAGAGTTGGCTGTAGTCCCCTTTCCCAGCTAGTTTTTCCCCCTGTCCTTTACTCCTTGAATCTTTTCCTTTTACTCTCAGGCTCCCAGGTGCCTTCTGGGTTATGGGGCTCTGCTGTGAGGTGACTTCTACATGCCCAGCTTTTCTTTAGGTAGCTCGGTACTCTGTAACCAAAAACCTTAGAAGGGGAAAACCCAAAGAAATGAAACTTTGCTTTCTTGGAGGGACCCCCATTACCCCTTCCAATTTCTGAGAGAAAACAAATCATGTAAGCCTACAGTAAATGACCCTGTAATGGAGATGGGGGGTAGGGGGAAGAGGGTGGGGGTTATGTGACTGTAAGGGAGCTAACTATAAAACAGTTCAAAGAAGACTGTCCCTAAAGCATATACGGGAAGATTCCTCTTAAGTAAGAGGAGAAAGGATTTTGTTAAACGACACAAGAGAATTCTGTCCTCAAAGACTTGGCCATAAAACTAAGGATCCCTGTTGTATGAAATTTTAGAAAAAATCCTAGAAATTATTTCCCCAAGAGAAGCTACAAAGCTATTAAGGAAATGCTTAAGCTCTGGAAGGAAGGCTCCTTCTGGGAATATAGGGAAAAAATTCTCTCCCCCAAACACTTCTCCACATAACGTCATAAAACCCTAGGAGTCTGGAATTGACTATGGAAGGAACACCAAATTATATAGAAGAGAACCTACTTCTACATTTAAAACCACAATGATCATCCCAGACACACTGGAGTTAGGAGAGCCCTGTAATGTTGCAATGGGAGGGGATGCCCTGTAAAATTGTATGGGTAAACTAATAGATTTATATCCCTCCCCCCTCAAGAGAAAATGCATACCTTTAAATTAGAAAAAAGGTATGAGAAAAGACCTCTTTTCCATCTGCAGTGGGTGGGTGGTTGGAATAAATTCTACAAAACTGAAGGGAAGACAAGTCTAGAAAGGAAAATAAAAATCTTTTAAACCAGTAGAAGCAAAAATACCCTATAAATTGTAGAGATAAAACCTTTGTAAAGCTAGGCAAAAAATATCCCCACCTTCGTAGGAAACAGGAATGGCAAGCCCTAAGGAGCTATAGGAGGGGAAGCCCTATAAAGTCCCAGGGAAAGTCCTGTAGGGGAGAGCAGTAGCTGAGGGTAGTTCTCAGAAACCAGCCCTATGAGGGTTGTACTGTAGGCTGTGTAGAGGAGGTAGGGTGTAGAATATTAGGATGATCGCATGTTAGAGGGTTGGGGGGGAGGGATTGGGGTCTTCTCTCTAATATGGAGTTTAGGGTGGGAACCTGATCTGGTTAGGATTTGGAGTTTTCAAGGCAGAAAGGGGGAAGAGGTCAGAGAGCCTTTTGGATCCAATCCTTTCATTCTATTTTCTTTTCCCCCAAACTTACTCAGTCCTATACATGGATCTCCAATTCCAGGGCTGGTGACCTTAACTATTCTGTTCAGCTTTGTTTGCTCCCTGCTGCCCCATGCATCTCCATGGCTTGGATGGGCAGTCACACCATGTCAGCGTCATCTCCCTGTTGGCTTTGCCCCACCCTAGAACCAGGAACATCAGCTTATGCTTTAATGTTTTCCATCCCAGAGCTAGCATTTAAAGATGAGTCAAGTAAGTGAGCTTCAGGAGGGACCACCCTTGACAGGATCCATCCTGCTTGATCCTTGTCACTCCCCCTCATTCTAGAACTGCCGTGTTTGACCCCCAGTACAATAGAATGTCACCTGCAGAGGTCAGAGTGAGGAAAGAGCTGAGGAGACCCAGCAAGCTGGAGACAGTGTTAAGGAGAAGCAAGAAACTGGCTTGGAAGGAGTGGAGTTTGAGGATCTTGAGATAGTCTGGAAGATTTCAGAGCTATGACTTATGAAATTAGGTGGGAACATGCTAGCACTGGGGATGCTGAGTGATGGAGAGACCTGAAACCATCAGAGCAGTGAGGCGCAAAGTCCTTTAACCATTGTTCAAGGTGTGGTGAATAGACACCAGACCCCATAGCCTAGGTCAGGGTGACCTAGCTTTTCCTCACTGTCCTTCGGCTCCTCGTGTTCCAGACCAGTGGGCTGGGAGGGGTCCCCTCCTTTGAGTGTTTGTGTGTCAGAAACATTGTTGTGTCGCTGGTGGTTGTGTGGAGTAGCTGAAGAGAATAAAGGGAATGCGATTTCCCGACTTCTTCCTGCCTCTGTCTCCTCCTTCACCCGGGAACAAAATGGACCAGTATTCCACTCTTCAGGACCAGCCACATCTGAGTGCTCCCTAAGGCTAGTGCCAATGAGGAACCTGAGACCTAGACACATTATTGGCACAAGATGGCTCAAACAAGAACTTATTTGTCTCTAAGTGAAAAGCTAACTTTGTTCCTCCCAACAGTCTGGAAGGGCTATAAAAGGCAGAAGTTAGTGTTTGTAAAGCCTCAGCACAGGGTTTGACAAGGTCTAATAGTATGGCATCTGGTCACAAAGGACCAAACATTAAAAGTGGTGCCCTGGTGGCAATTGGAAGCATCAGTCCCAAAACAAAGTTGGCCTAACACGATTGTTCAAAAGCTATATCCAGGAGCAAGGTGTTTTAGTTCTACAATCCTAGACCTTGACTCACTTAAAAAAAAAACCACTGGAGGAATAAACCAAATGAAAGAAAGGGATTTTACCTCAGAGTAGCTGGAAACTTGTGTCTTCTGAGAATCCAGGAGTTGAGCTCCCTGTCTCTTCATTTCACACACTGCCTCAGTCCTTATGACTGTTCCCCAGACTCTCATGCATTTGATTATAGAGAAAAGGTCTTTGGAAGAAATTGGGCTGAAACTTCAAGCCCTAGAAATTGAACGTCTGACCTTTTTTCCCAAGGAAGAGTTTAAGTGACCATTGTCCTCAGGTTTCATGGAGCTCCTGTTTAATCTGACATCAGTCTCACCCCTGTTCTTTTCCATTGTCCTATAACCAGGTCTTAAATCCTGGTCTCCCCATTCCAGGGTTTCTGTCTACATTTTTAGGCTCCATACTTGCTGTTCTGGTCATTCTTAAATAATCCATGATCCTTCCCATGCCAGATGCAAAGATAGTGATCTTAGTGGGGAGGAAGACCCAAAAGGTCCTAAGAAAAGGAGAGGAGAAGGGAAGAGCCCCTTAGGCAGGGAACCCACATGCATGGCCCCCTAGCTCGGTTGGTGGTGAAACTGGGCCTCCACTCTCCATACTCTGGAGGGGCCTAGAGCTGAGAAAAAATTGTGGGAAATGGGCTAATCATCATTATGCAACATTTCCATCTTGCTTGATACTTTGGGGAAAAGCACAACCATTTCTACCATGCTACAAGTGAAAAACAAGAACTTAATCCTTGAGCTTGAAGGAGGAGTCATTGATTTGCCAACTTGAGTCTACTATGTGCTAAAAAAGCCCTCTGCTCACAATCCAGAGCAAACAAGTATGTATGAACAACAGGATAAATAGGAAATGGAGAGAATTTGAATTTTAAAGGGGTTGGAAAAGGCTTCTTATAATGGGGTTTTAGTTGGGGCTTCAGGGAAGCCAGAAGGTGAATTGGAGGGAGGAGAGCATTCTAGGCATGGTGTACAGCCAGAGAAAATGTCTAGATCTGAGACATGGAATATCCAGGAGGCCAGTATCATTAGATGGAAGGGAATGCGGTGGAGGGAGTAAGGTGTAAGAAAACTGGAAAGGGGAGGGCAGCTAGGTGGCTCAGTAGGTTGAGAGCCAGGCCTAGAGACAGGAAGTCCTGGGTTCAAATGTCTCCTCAGACGGTTCCTTAGCTGTGTGACCCCCGTTGCCTAGCCTTTACTGCTTTTCTGCCCTAGAACCAATGCCCGATATTGATTCTCACAGAAGGTAAGGGTTTAAAAAAAGACAAACTGGAAAGGCAAGAGTGGGCTGGGCCATGAAGGGCTTTGAATGCCGGAGGATTTGATCCTAGAGTCAGAAGGGAGCCACTGAGTTTACTAAGTAGGAGTTGGAGTACCCAGGATACCCTCCAGCTCCTTTCCAGCTCTGGCCTAGCCTCAAAACCTCACAAATGCCTCCAACTAAGACAATGTATATACTCTAAAGGCTTCAGCTAGGGCTTTCCTCCCATTTGATGCAAACCATTGTCCACCTGTGGAAAGTGCCTCAAGATGGCGTTCACTTGGCCCGGCAGCAGAGGAGTCAAAGCTCGTCAATTGACTGGAAAGAAAGGATTTTGCCACTAACTTCAGCCTTCCCTTGGTGTGGCCCTTCTGCCTCGACCGGCCGGACCTTTGGTCAACTCGAGACAAAGCTGTTCAGTGTCATTCCAAAGCTTGAGGCTTGGAGGCTTTCTTTCTCCAGACCACCTCGTCCCTCAGTCTCTGTTCCCTGCACCCTCTTCTGGCTTTGTCTCGCTTTTCTTCTCCCCTTCCTACTAAAACTCTCTCTTTTTGGGAATGAATATGTGTGGATCTGGAGAGTGACATCGACACCTGATGAGGGAACCGTAAGAGGAGTGGTAACCCTAAGACTTGTGCCCTGATAATAATCTCCCCTTACAGAGTAATGTAAGACACCAAATCCAGGGAAGGAAACCTTGGGCTTTTATTATCCTGGGGTACTCTCAGGATTAAGTAGGAATATTTTTGTTTGTTTCTATGGGGTTGGCTAAGGTAAGAATGCCAGTGCATTTTCTAGGGTGCCTCAAGTACACTTCCTTAGCCTTAGGCCAGAGGCAAAAAAGCAAGGGGTGAAGCTGGGTGTAGGGTCAGGCCCAGAGCTGTGATGGGGAGTAATTCTGGGGGGAAAGGTCAGAATTTAGTCTTGGAGGGAAATTGTAATGGGGTTGAAATGGAGACTGAGAAGGGTTCCTGAGCTATAAAGATCCTAGTTTAGGGGCAGCTGGGTGGCACAGTGGAATCTGTGGGTCCACAGACCTGGAATCGGTGGGTTCAGATGTGACCTTAGCTACTTCCTAACTGTGTGACCATGGGCAAGTCACTTAACCTCCATTGCCCAGCCCAGGACAGAAAGTAAGAGTTAAAAAAAAAAGATCCTGCCTTAGTGGTGAAGAAACATCCACTCCACTAATTAGGGTCTTGTTTAGCTTTTTCCACACACTGAACATGGTTGATCAATTTTAACTAGCTCAGCAGCTGACAGCTGAGGTCTTCCCGGATGTGACTCAGCATCGTGGTAGATGGCTGGTCATAATCCAGGCCCCGGGTCCGTCGCTTCATTTCCCTGCCCCGTCGCATCAGCTTCAGACCCAGGTGCAAGGGAGCCATTTGCTACGTTGGGCGGGACCCGGGCTATGTACTTGCTCAGCCTGGGATGATGATGGTCATGGCTCAGTTCAGTTTTCCTGCCCTCATTCTGCAGCCATCCATGCTCTGAAAAGTCGACGGTACGGTGGAGTGCAGAAAGCCCGGCATGCGAGTCCAAGACCCCGGCTTTCGTTCTGCCTCTCCCCACCTATGGGGCGCTGGACAGCCAAGGGTTGGCCGAGAGCATCTCTGAAGCTCTTTCTACTCTGAAGTTGTTCTGATGTCCTTCTCATCCTTTACCTGCTCAGATCCTGCCGTATTTCATGGAAAGGACATTCTCGCCTGAGTTTTCCTGCCTGAGGAAGCCACGTCTGCTCATCCCAATGTAGCACCCCAGCCAGCTTCCTTCCCAGCTTCTTGTCTTTGGATCAAAAATCTAGACAGAGCAGTTACCAAGTTTTTAAAAAGCAGACATTTAGCTGTGAACTGAGACGGCATCTGAGTCCATTTCCAAGCCCAACACTTTACACATCAGTGCCTTCTACATCCTTGGCATCAGCGCTTATTAGAGCCGCATCCCATAACCGCACCGTGTGCAGGCTGACCTTACTTTTTCCTTTGTCTTGCTCATCTTCTCTCTAAAGGTTCTAAGAAGACTTTATGACCTCTAGGAAAGTAGGGCTCAGGACCTAAAGTAACAAATGAGGATAATTGACAGATCTGGGAATCCACTAGAAAAGTGAGGTTTTAGGTGTAGGTGGGGGCAGTTTTCAGACCATGATGCAAATTTATTGTTACATATCTAGTTCAAGAAATGGGTGGCTCAGTAGATTGAGAGCCAGGCCTAGAGACGGGAGGTCCTGGGTTCAAATTTGGCCTCAGACACTTCCTAGCTTTGAGACCCTGGGCAAGTCACTTCACCCCCATTGCCTAGCCCTTACCTCTCTTCTGCCTTAGAACTGATACACAGTATTGTTTCTAAGACAGAAGATAAGGGTTAAAAAAAAAATAGAAGAAATAGACTATGATTTATGGGAGACATCATAGCATCATAGATTTAGAACTGTATATAATTAGAATTTTGCTCCCCAGAACTCTCTTTCCCAGCTTCCCATGTTCCTTCTCACATTAGGTACTAACATAGGGAAGATACAAGTTTTGTGTAGCTCTGCCCTCGCTCTCTTCTCCTGGAAACTTGACTGGAGAGGTGGGGTGAGGTGAGAGGCAGGAGATTTTTACTCAGGTTTTTTTTTTTCCTCAGGTTTTACTTTTGTTCTTTTTATTTCTTCTACTTCAAGTGATTATTAATAAACTTTATAAAATATAATACTTGGAGTTATTGGATATTAATTTAAATTTTACACCTGGAAGGGACTTTAGAAATTATTTAATTATCATGGTGTGGTAGGCAAGAGTCAGGACTCTTGTTTTTGTTTTGTTATTTATTTGCAAGTTACATTTCCTCATTGTTTCTGTTTCTCCCTCTGGAAAAGGAAAGGATTGGACTGAAAGATCTTTGAGTTCCCTAATCAATTAATCACATAAGGTTTGAGGCCTTGAACATATAATCTTGTTATAGTAATAATATGTTTAATTTTTAAAAATTTTGGCATCTTTTTAATATCACCTTTATTTCCAAATATGTACCTCCCTCTCCCCTCCCCAGAAGGTCATTCTTTGTGAGAAAGAATAACAGAGAAAAAAAGCAGTTTAGCAAAATTAACCATGCATCCACCAAAGCTGACAGGGTATTCCACATTTTAGTCCCCTCCTGTGCAAAGAAGGAAAGTACAAAACATTTTTGTTATGTGTTTGACATATTTCTTTTCTCTTTTTCAAGAATTGCAAATATTTTTTAAACCTTTAGCTTCTCTTTGTTTGTCCATCCATCCATCCATCCATCCATCCATCCATTTATTTATTTATTTGTTCATTCATTCATTTATTTGTTTGTTTGTTTGTTTATTTTAAACCTTTGCCTTCTATCTTAGAATCAATACTGTGTATTGGTTCCAAACCAGAAGAGCAGTAAAGGATAGGCAAGGGGGGCCAAGTGACTTGCCCAGGGTCACACAACTAGGAAGTAAGTATCTGAGGTCAGTTTTGAACCCAGTACCTCCTGTCTCTGGGCCTGGCTCTCTATTCACTGAGCCACCTAGCTGCCCCCCTTTTTTATTTTAATAACAAATTTCCACATAAATTCTCTGAAGCCATATGATCCAAATGGTCTCCCTCTCTCCTTTCCCTCCCCCTTCCCAGAGCTGACAAGCAATTCAATCTGGGTTTTACATGTATTATCATGCAAAACATTTCCATATTCATTTTTGTAAGTGAATAATCTTATTTGAAAAAGATGAAATGACCGAAGAAACAAAGGTTCAATCTCCTGAGCACATGGATTTATTAACAACATATGGTGCTTGTCCAACCCCCAAGCCCAGGCCCCTTCTTCAGATTAGGGCTGGATCCCAAATACAAGGGAAGATAGACTTTTATACATTAAAAAAGCCTAGAAAGGCCAAATAATTTAAAAGAAGCAATACATTCAGGGATCTGATTTCTAATTGGATAAAAGATTAGGGATTTTCCAAGTTGGGACAGGGAGAGTGAACAGGTGCAGTTCTCTGAATTCAGAAAAATAGGTGTCCTCCCAAGACGTGCAGAAGCAATAACTGACCAGTGTGGGGCCAGTTTTCAGGTAAGACGCATGGCGAGCTCACGATGTTCAGTTGTGAGAAAATGCCGTCTTATGTTGGTCTCTGCATCACGGCTCCTCCGTCCCTAAACTTTTGGTTTTAGTCTCTAATGTCAGGGAGAGGGGATCCAGCTTCCTGCCTGGATGGGGCTCGCTTCAAACCAGACAGTGCAGTTTTCTCCCAATTCCCACAACTGAATAAAGTTTTCTCAAGGCAGAAATTGAACTAAACCCATCATTGAATAGAAGCTAATCTAGCTCCAGAACTGAGTCTCAGGATGGAGTCAGCATGGTTCACTGGATTCCCACAATCACTTGCTGCCCCAATGCCCTCAGTTTTCCCAGTTTTGATTTATGGGGGAATGAGCGCCCCACTTTTTTTTAATAGATCACTTACCTATAAGCCAAATCTATAAGGCTTTTCACAACTTCAAAATCCGAATTACATAAATTGGGTTATAGAGTACCTAGAGGGCTCACAAGGGAGTAATTTTGAGAAGAGAGATTTGGGGCAGCTGGGTAGCTCAGTGGATTGAGAGCCATGCCTAGAGACGGGAGGTCCTAGGTTCAAACCCGGCCTCAGCCACTTCCCAGCTGTGTGACCCTGGGCAAGTCACTTGACCCCCATTGCCCACCCTTACCAATCTTCCACCTATGAGACAATACACCAAAGTACAAGGGTTTAAAAAAAAAAGAGGAGAGATTTACATTTCACCAGGGTAACTAAGAAAACAAACTTGGCCATAAAGCAATACGATGATAATGATTATCAGTATTAATGAATATCTAGTCTCCTTGTATCCTAAGTAACCTATATTCATTTTTTTTTAAAAGCCCTTATCTTCTCTCTTGGAATCTTAATATCCGTTCCAAGGCAGAAAAGCAGTAAAGGCTGGCCAGTTGGGGTTAGGCAACTTGCCCAGGATCACAGCTAGGATGTGTTGAGGCCAGATTTGAACCCAGGGTCTCATCTCTAGGCCTGACTCTCTATTTCATGGAGCCACCTAGCTGCCCCTCCAATATTCATTTAATCAGCACATTTTGAGTCTCAGATATCTCATGTAGTCATCTGGTCTCTATATATTTTCTTGGGACATTCTGGAATAGGCCTCATTCTCAGGACAATCCTAAAGGGGACTCTGCTTTTTCTGATGTAGAAGTTCCTAGATCAGGGGTCGGCAACCTTTTTGGCCATGAGAGCCATAAACACCACATTTTTAAAATGTAATTTCGTGAGAGCCATACAGTGCTCACAGTGCAGCTCCTGTAACAGCTCCTGAAAAAAATCGACTTTATGGCTCCTGCAGAAAGAGCCATATCTGGCCCTCAAAAGAGCCATACATTGCCGACCCCTGTCCTAGATGATTCTGCCAAAATCTGCCTGTAAAGGACTTAATGCAATTTAGAAGTCTCTTAAATTTGTCCTGCAAACCTGAAACTTAAGAAATTTTAATTTGTGGTTTTTATCTTTACCTAAATCCTATACTTGATAGAGGAATCTAAAAAAAAAAAATTCCTGAGGATCTAACTGTAAATCTTACTCTTCTGCCTTTTAAAATTATAAAATACTTTTGGGGAGAATAACGTCCCTTTCTTTACAATTATCAATACCATTTCAAATGTGAAATCCTTACTCCAATTTTGAGAACTTATTACTAAAACACGGAGCCTGAATTCCCATACATTTGGAAGTTACATACATACATACATACATACATACATATATATATATATATATAGAGAGAGAGAGAGAGAGAGAGAGAGAGAGACAGAGACAGAGACAGAGAGAGACAGAGACAGAGAGACAGAGAGAGAGAGAGAGAGAGAGAGAGAGACAGAGACAGAGACAGAGAGAGACAGAGAGAGACAGAGACAGAGAGAGACAGAGAGACAGAGAGAGACAGAGAGACAGAGACAGAGAGAGACAGAGAGAGAGACGCCGGCGTGGAGGCCCGGCTTCACTCCCACGGCCCGCCCTTGCTGCTCTTCTGCCTTAAAAGTGATATTAAGACAGAAAGTAAAGACTTCGAGAAGAGAAAGAAGAATTAGCGCTCTCAGAAAGTTGTCCGGAGCCCCGAGGCTTCGTGACGTACCTGGAATCACTCCGCGAGCCTGGAGGCGGGGGCGGGGAGCGGAGGCTGACCCGAGATCTTCCCGAGATCTTCCCAAGTTCAGGCCGGCTCTTTCTTCCTCTTTGGCGCCGGCTGGACCTAAGCCTGTGACTCCGCTGGGGCAGCGAAGGCCCACCGAGGAACCTTCCCCTTCCCAATAAGGACGCAGTGTGCTATTAATAGTCGGGAGGACGCGGGTTAAAGTTTGATCCCTGACACGTGTCTGTGTGACCCTGGGTCAGTCACGTCTCCGTAGCTCGGGCCACTCTATCCATTCAGATCGATGCCAAAATAACATGGATTGAGACCGCTGGAGAGGATGCTTAGGATTGTTAAAAGCCCCTGCCGAGCTGGGGTGGGGGCTGAGACAGAAGAAAACTGCACACACAGGTAGGCACAGTGGATGTGTGTATATTCGTTTTGCTGCACTATTTTTTTTTTTAAATTCTTATCTTCTGTTTTAGTAGCAATTCTAGAGAAGCTAGGAAGGGTCTTGAGGCTGGATTTGAACCCAGACCCTCCCATTTCCAGCTTGGCACTGTATCCACTGTCTGCCCTTGAACCACTTTTTAAAGGTTTTTCTGACAAGGAATGGCCCAGAGCCCTTGGGCTAGTCTTTCTGTCCTTCCTAAATGAATGCACGATAGAAACAGCAGGATCCATAAACTGTTTTTAAGGCATGGAGTGACTTTCCAAAGCCAGTGGAAGCCACCCCCTTCCTCCAGGCCCAGCTAAGAGGGATGTGTGAAGGGCCAGGGCCTCCTGTGGCCGAGGCCACTTTACCATCCCCTTCTTTGCTCCCTCTAGGCTGACCCCAGACTGGCTCTTGTAGGCAAACAGTCCCACGGGTCACCCAGCTTCTGTTTGGGCTTCCTCCGGCCCTGCTGATCCATGGGCAACCCAACTGGAGGCTGGTGGCCAGCTCTGGCCAGGCTCTAGCAAGAGCTGCCACCAAAATTGCACCTCGGTCCAAACCCAGGCCGATGCACAGGCTCAGGGTACCCCGGGGAGGATGGCCAGCTGAGGAGGAGCCTTCCCGTGCCTCCTGTGGAGCAGGCCTTTCCTCTGCTCTCTTCTGCCGACTGGCCCTTGTCCTTGTTCAGTGTGTCAGGCACTGTCTCCATCTGGCCCTGCGTGATCAAGGACAACAGATCGACCAGGAGGGAGCCAAGTGGGTGAGCAAAGGCCCGTGTCTGTGTTTCCTGAGGGCACACGGCAGCAAGCCCTAAAAACCACCAGGGAGGGCCTGGAGAAGGCTGGCAAGCTTGGGGGCAAACAAGGGAAGGACGCCCCACAGGTCCAGGGAGGAGAGGAGAGGAGAGGAAGGGCACAGAACTGCCGTGTTCCCAGAGGGCTCTTTGGATTCCACCCCTTAATCTTGGCATCTAAGCCTAAACTAGGAAAAACTAGGATGAGGAAAACATTAGATGGAAAGCCATGGAGGCTGGGAAAATCTGGGAAAGAGAGCAGGGTTGGGCAGGCAGGGTAGGAGGGCCACTTTTATTCTGGGCCTGGGAGGCTAGTGTTGCATACATGGGAGGATTCAGTCACTACCTACTGGGCAGAATGGTAAGAGTGTGTGCCAAGGGGGGAGGTGGGGCTGGGCACCCTTCTCTAAAGCTTGGCCTTGGGGCAGCTGGGTAGCTCAGTGGATTGAGAGTCAGGCCTAGAGATGGGAGGTCCTAGGTTCAAATCCGGCCTCAGACACTTCCCAGCTGTGTGACCCTGGGCAAGTCACTTGACCCCCATTGCCCACTTTTACCACTCTTCCACCTAGGAACCAGTACACAGAAGTTAAGGGTTTAAAAAAAAATTAAAAATTAAAGCTTGGCCTTCCTTGGCCTCTGATCCTCCTGAGTTGTTGGGAGATGGAAGGGGACGTCCTAGATGGGCCAATGGGCGCAAAACCTAGCCTTCAGCCTCAGAGCCCTGCCTGCTCCCAATGGAGCTCAGGGTGTGTAAGGAGGCTACATGGGTAGTTGGGAGCTGAGAATCCCATCACCCTCGATGACCCCACCCGGCTTCTTTCCTTTGGCTTTTTTTTAATCTTCTCTCCCTTGTCCCTTAATAAGTCACACAAGTCTTGGGCAATCCTAACTCTCCGGCCACTGGAAAACGACAGCCAAGACCCAGCAGCGCAGGCCCAACACAGGAGAAGCTTTTCAGCTTACTCAACAAGTCCTCGGCAAAACCAGGAAACCTGCCCCCTAGGCCCAGGCCTGCCACCTTCTCCCAATCTGAGACCTGAGGCAAAGCTGTCCTTTGGGGGATGTCCTTATTTACAAAGCAGCCACTATGTGGCATGTTCCCTCTGCTAGGTCGTGGGCAGACAGAAATGTAGCACGATTCTTGCTTTCCAAAAGCTCAGTTTTATAGGGGCAGATAAGGTAGATACCTCAGAATCGATACTGAGGGTGAAGCAATTGGGGAGCTGAGTGCCTTGTCCAGGGTCACAGAGCTAGGTGGTGTCTGAGGGCACTTACACACTTAACTGTGACTTTTACAAAAGAGAACATGAATGAAGTGCAGCAGAGCATAAAGTGCTGGGAGATCTGAGAAAAGCTTCCTGGACAAGGGAGCATCTGAACTAGTCTGAAGGTGGACTTAGAGATGGCGAGGCCTGAGGCACTCCAGGTAGGAACATGAGCAAAGGCACAAAGAGGCTGAATGTCACTTTAGTTGGAGAAAGCATTAGGGACTAAGGTGAAATGCCTTCCAATGTAGAGGGCCTTAGAGGGAAGTTTGGCTTTTGTTTCCTAATTGTGTCCGTTTGTTTCCTTTGTGTCCTATGTCCTCTTTGCCTCTTTCTCCACTTTTCCTCTAGTGTTCTCCTTTGCTCTCGCAGCAGATGATTCCCAAGCCTTCAGCATTACTCCTCATAATCTTTCCCTGAACTCCACTCCCTATCTAAGGGTACTTGCCGCTCAGCAAGACAAACTAAAATCCTCACCAATACCTGGGTTTAGTTCATGGCCTCAGAGTCACGGCTGACTCCTCTTCCCTTTCCCTCTGGATCTGAGTGGTTGTTAGGGACATTCCTAATTATTAATTATATTCATAATGGTATCATCCCTAATATAAAAATTTATTACCCCTTTTCCTAGACCAGGGCCACCTTTCGGGCTCAGCTCAGATGTGGCTGCCTCCATGAAGCTTTCCCACGTCAGTCCAGCTAAAAGTATTCTCAGCCTTCTCCATTCCTGCTTCTTCGGCATCATGGCTACCACACTGTGGACTGCTCTGGGCACACTGGCTGTATTATCCCCATCATTAAGCATGATTCCTTTCACCCACTAGTGGGACATGTCAAGTGATTAGGTTTTGGAGCATTTGGGTGGCCTGATCAGCCAAACCTTTGTCTTTCCAAGACTATTTGCACTGCTCTGAGATAGAAGATGGAGAGATGGAAAGACAGATAGATGGATAGACAGATTGGAGTAGGAAGGCCAACTAGGAGGCTCTTAGTATAGTGCAATGGTGAAGACAGGGTGGTTCAGGGTGGCAGCAGTGCAAATGAAAAGAAAATGAGGACACAGAATCAATAGGTCTTGGCAAAGTCCATGAATGAGGGGAGGGAACAAGCCCCGAAACTATGCTTGAGGGAATCTGTTGAAAGCACGCTTCCAGTTCTGGCTCTGTTGTTAACTCTCATACCCCTGTGTTCTTGGCCCAGGACATGTGGAAAGAATTTAGAGAAGAGAAGGCAAAGGAGTCCATAAGGCCTGGACAGCCTACAGAAACAGATCCTTTTTCTAAAGACTCAGCACTCTATTTAGGCTTTGAATCACTCAATTAAAATATGATCTTCAGGAAAAGGTTTAATTTTTATTCTTCACAACAAATATCAGCCATACAAGAAATCTGCAAAGAGGACATCTGGGTCAAAGCATACTGGAACTTGAAAAATGAATCTTGTCCCTCTGTAATGGTGAGAAGCCATGAGATATGATGTTGATGAGAGGATGAGGATGGAAGTTGGACATGAGGAATAATCAGATGGACTCATGTGAGAATTTGTTAGTGGGAAGTCTTTTCGGCTACGTTGTTGCCTGAAGACAGACAAGGCCCAGAAAATGTTTATGCCATTTGTCTCTAGACTTCTCTATTTACTGTACTCTCTCTCTCATCTTAAGAACTACTACTCACTCCATTTGTGACTATTAAGTGGAAGGGGAGGGGCAGGGATATCTGGGACTCTGAGATGGCGGGGCTCAGGGAAAACCCAAGGAGCCCTAAAGCCCTCCAGCTCTGAGGACTTGGTTCCATTTCTCACATATGGGACTCCCAGATCCAGCAGAACAACCAAGGATGCAGAAGCTGAAAGCTAGAACTTTTATTGAGAGAGAAGATGGGGTCTAGGGAGCGAATGCAGAGTAGATTGAAACTCCTGGCACAGGGTTTCTGGAAAAAGCAGAGCAGTGGGACACCTGACCCTTATCACAAAGGGAACAAAAGCTTCGCCAACACAGTTCCAGTTGCATCAGATCCCACAGACCCTCACCATTCTTAAAGACCTGAGGATGTAGTCTCAGCCTCATCCAGTAATACCAGCCCCAGAGCAGAAAAGATCCAGCTGTGCCAAGCTGAGAAGGATGTGGCAGCTCCTTACAGAGAAAAGAAAAGTGGTAGGGAGAGGGGAAAGAAGGAAGGAGTTGTCATAGTTACCCAGCCTCCAGATGAGATGACTCCCCTCTGTGCCCTGTGCAGCCTCCTCGATACAGTTAGTAGGGAATGTACCTGGTGGGGCCAGCCCTGAGCAAGATGTAGCTACAAGGATTTTGTCGGGGCTCCTCAGGGTGGAGAGTAACATGGGGAATTCTTACTCTGGGAAGGAGACCGAGATTGTAAAGCTAGTTGAAAGGAAATTTCCCAAGAAGATCAAAAAGGAGATCAGTTCCAAGGGGATGAATGCCAAAGACTCTCATTGGGGTGAGACAACAAGGAAAAGGGGACAAGGCCTGGCCACAAACCAGAATCAGAGCTTTCCCTGTGGAATAGATCAATGTGGCAGGAAATAACTCTCCTCCCTCAAATCAGCCTTCAGAGGGGGCAAATTCACACTAAACTCAGGTAGACCAGACCACAGAATCACCTTTCCCTGCCAGTCTGGGTCCAGATAAGGCCATATGGGGACAGGCAACCTTTTCCAAAGTGAGCCACTTCCTGTGACGTGAAAACAGTCTGGCTTTCAATCAGGAGAGTTCAATCTCCGCCTCAAGTTGTGGGAATCAAGATGCCTGGGTCCCGAACCAAGAAAAATCAAGATCTGAGGGTGTGGCTGGATAAACTCACACATGCCAAATGGGTGAAGTATTTGAGGGCTGGATGACTAAGGTCCAAAGCAAAAAGGAAAAGAGGCTTGGAGACATGACTCCGGAGGTCCAGGTTCAGCCATCAGCACCATGGAAACCATGCAGGTCTTGGACCTCCGACTCTGTAGTTCAGCCAACAGATTGTAGAATTTCGGGGATTTGGACACTGGTTTTCTCAGCTAATATAGACACGGTGGAAGTCATGAGCCCCAAAAGCAGCATTACACTTTGGGCATTTTCTCTGTCGGGCCTCATAGCGGCCTCGCACACACTCAAAGCAGAAGACATGAAAGCACTTGGTGAGGACAGCATCTTTCTTCCGGGTATTACAGCAGGGACAGGTCAGCCGAGCCTGGGACACAAGGCATGACAAAGGGATAGGTCTAGTCTATTGGTCCATCACTGTGTCTTTACCCTCCCTAGGCTCAAAGTCTCTCCTTCCTCCTCCCAACCAATTAGTGCTTCTGGGCCCTGCCCTGCCTGCTCACCTTGTACTCCTTTATTTCCTCCTGCAGAATCTCATCAGCATCAGCATAGACCTCTACCTTCTTCTGCTTTTCCAGCTTCCGCCGAAGTCGAGAAATGTCCTCCTAGAGTATATTCCCAAGGATTAGTACTTAGAACCCTTGCTCCTGACACTGCCAGGTAGAGGCCCCATCCCATCTCCTTCCCTAAGGCCCAGCCCCACCTGGGCCCTCTTGAGGTTGAAGCTCTCCTTCTCTCGAGCTGCTCGGCTCTCAGCCAGGCAGGGCTGGATTTCCCGAAGCCGGCTCTGTACATGTTCTAACTGTACCTTGAGGTCCTCTGCCAGCTGTGCTGCTTCCACTGCCTAGGAGTCAAAGGGCAGATGGTGAATGAACTGAGGGGGCCTGGGAGAACTTTAGAACAGTCAATCACCCATCTTGGGCTCACCTTCCTTTTATTAAGCTCCAGGGCTTGGCTCCTTAGGGTTAGTTCTTTCTCCACACTTCCCAGGCTGCCCTGAAGAACCCGTTCCTTCTCTTCTAACTTCTGTACCACCAACAGCTGAGCATCCACCTAGCGATGAGAAAATGGGCCCTGAGTACTTGATGGCTTCTTTGCCTCTCTTTCAGGAGCTCCTCTTCATTCCCTCCCACCCCTACCCCTGCTAGTGTCTGCACCTGAGACTTGAGGCCCAGGACTTGTTCCCCAAGCTCATCCTTCTCTTCCCGGAGCAGCTTATGTATCTGATTGGATTTGATTCTCTCTGACATTAGCTTAAAGTTAGCATCATCCTTTTCTCGAAGCTGCTGTATAAGGCGGCCATTCTGCTCCTGCATATCCTCAAAAGCCTGACCAGTCACGTCCATTTCTGAGAGCAGTGCCTCCTCCTCCTGGGGGAATACAGTTGGGGTTGGTGGGAATAAAGAGGAAACTTGGGAAGGAGAGGAAAAACTGAAAAACTTGGCCCCCACACCTGCTTGGTGGCCCCTAGTTTGCGCTGCAGGTGCTCAATCTGTTCTTCTGCCAGCCGGATCCTTCGCAGAGCATCCTCGTCAGCCAACTTCTTACTCTCTTTCCTTTCCTTCTCCTCCAGGTCCCGGATTCGGCTCCGAAGTTCATCTACCTGTGAAAAACATGAGGGCTAGTCTAGGGGAAAGATCATTATTGGCCTGTCCTTTTCACTACCCCTTATGAGCTTTCTGGCTTCTTTTCCAGAGGTGCCTGGCCTGTCTGAGTTGCTCTTCCCCTTTCTCAGACATCCTTCAGAATCCAGGTGAGACCATCTGCTCCTGGGACAATCCCATGACTTACTCTGCTGCAGTCACCTAGGCTGACTAGTAGTCTTGGATTCTCCCTCTGTCCCTACCCTGAACTTGGAATCTAGTCAAAGCAATTGCTCCCCTCCATCCCAGAAGCCAATCCTGTGCCCATTAATTCTGTAGCCCAAGCACAAAGCCTACCCTGCCAACAAATCTGTCCTTCTACCTTCATGGAAGCTAAAAAGGTTTTCATCACCAGTCACCACTTTTATCCAATTTTTATCCTGCTGCTGCTGCTACAACCTCCTTAGACTCCATACCAAATCTCATAGTGGGAATAAATACCTCAGAGGTTGTCTAATGTATGTAGTCCCTGCCTGAAAGAAAGAATCCCTCTGCAATATGACATTGACTAAAAACCTCGAGTGACAAAGAACTCATTAGCTTCAGTCCATTTCATTACTGGACTGCTCTAATTTTAACAAGTTTACCAAATTCATTTCCAAAAGGCATCCCATGAGGTCAAACAAGAGTAAGTATACTTCCCTCTTCCATATAATAAGCTTTCAAAGATTTGATGCCATTATTTATCCTCCCGACAGCCTCTATTCTCCAGTTAAACATCCAGAATTCTTCCAACTGGCTATGGTTTTGAGCCCCATCACCATCACGACTGCCTGCCTATGCACACACCTCAGCTTGGGGGTCCACAAATGAACAAGATTATGTAGTCACCGTTCTCTCCACTATGTTTCTACTTATGTAGCTGGAGATCCCGGGGGCTTTTTTTGGCTGTCAAATTACAAATCAAATCACAGGGGCCCACCAAATGATGCTGATGTTGCACTGGTCTTGGATGTGTCTCTCTTTTCCTCCCCAAAGGGCAGAATGACTTTGAATCTAGCACCCTCAGTTCAGTCCACATCCCTCCCTCCCCCAGCCAGTCTTTCATCACCTCAGCCTTGGCCTTGCGCTCTGCAGCCATGAGCTGCACCTTGTCCCTCTGCTCTTTGGGGGCAGACTTGTACATGTCCAGAAGCAGTTTCATTTCCTTCTGACTTTCTTGGGCCTTCCTGGGCAGGGAAGAAGCCAAGTGGGAGGAAAAATAAATTTTGTGCAAGGGTGGAAGGAAGAAGGGTGAGAGAAAGAGGCCAAAGTGTGTTGGGAATTAGAAGAAAGGATAAGAGGAAGGGGGAAGTCATAGGGAAGGAGCAATCAATGGATACAATACATATCAAGCAGGGACTGAAGCATTTGGAACACTGTGACAATCACAGTTGGAAACAATCATCTAGCCCAACTCATCCTCAACTGACAGATGTGGAAAATGTGGCCTGGAGTGAGTGACTTATTCACAGTCATATAGTGAGTGACAGAACCAGAACTAGAACCCAGAAAAAGCCAGGGTTGACTCCCAGCACTACAGTTTTTCAACTTCTGTGCATTTGTCTTTTACTTGATATAGGTAACAGAATGTAGAAGAAAATGTTAAGGAAGAGATCCAGGAAGAAGGACTTGGCTTAAACAGGGAAAAGGTAGAGAAGTTGATTCTTACTTGAGTTCCCCTCGTAGTCCCTTGAGTAATTCTGATTCTTTCCTCTTGCTTTCCTCAGCCTTGGCCTTGTCTCGATCTCCCCTTGAGGAAGAGGAGGAGGAAGAAGATGTTGGGGTCCCAGATGCTGGCCCTTCCCGGTCCCGGGGCTCTCGCTTTCCTCGAGGCTCAGTTTCCCGGCTCCTGGAAGCAGGGGTTTGGGGTGTGGGATGTGGAGCTTGGGTCTGGGTGAGAGGCAATTCCTCCTCAAAAGGGGGCTCTTCTTTCTTCACGACACTGGTTGTAGAAGCTGTGGGGGTCACTGGGGCTGAGACTGCCTCTTTTTTGATCTCTTGGAGAATAGTGGGCCCTGACCCAGAACTCTCTTCTTCTTTCACTGAGGTCAATGTTCCCCCTCCACCTGATCCCTGATCCTCAGAGGCAGTTTGGGATGGGGCTGAAGTGCCTGAGCCCATAGTCTGTGCCCGAAGCTGTAAGAACCCAGAAAGGAGAGAAGTATCAGGACTATGAGGTCCCTGGCAGCACAGAACACTCTCATCAAACCCTGATTCATCCAAGACTTTCTACCCCTCCTGCCACATGTTCCATCTTCACATCAATATTTCCCTGGGCCCACTTACAAAATCATGATTCAATAAACGATTACTAAGTATCTGTGATGTGTCAGGCACTGTGCTAGCCCACACTTCAATAACATAACATCACATTCCTCGGACAACTTTGTAATTACAAAGCACTGTGTGAGCACTGAAAATATTATCCCTGTTTTATAGAGGATGAAAAAGTCTTAGAAAGGTCAAGTGACTTGCCTGGGGTCATAAGGCTAGTTCAACGGCAGGTCTCCCCACTGATGGAGCCCCACTCCCAAGCCCCTGACCTTGCCGATCTCTGCCTGCACCTCCCTCAGCTTCCTCTTATATCGCTGGGCATCACCCTTCAGCTGGTGGTTGTGGTTCTGCAGGCTGCTGATCAGGTGCCTCATCTCCCGGTTAATAGGCCCTATGGGCAAAGGTGGATAGAAGGAACTTAAGGGTGGCAGTCCAAGCTCAGGTTTTCATTTCCCCTCTAAGCAATAAAGAGAAGAGAGGAAGCACAGGAAATTACAGAAAGCTAGGAAATTACCACCAGACTTTTGTATATACCTTTACAGTTCTTTTTTTTTTTTTTTTTAAACCCTTACCTTCCATCTTTGACTCCAAGGCATAATAGTGGTAAGGGTAGGCAATGGGGGTCAAGTGACTTGTCCAGGGTCACTTGATTTGAACCTAGGACATCCCCTCTCTAGGCCTGGCTCTCAATTCACTGAGCTACCCAGCTGCCCTGACCTTTACAGTTCTTAAAACACTTCCCAACATATTTGTTATTAGTTGATTCTCATAAACCTCTAAGGAGGAAGGAGAGCCCTACTTTGTTATCACCACTTCATAAGAAGAAATGAGGTTCTAGAGTAGTGAAATGACTTACTGGACATCATAGACAGCAACAGAGCTAGAATCAGAAAAATCAGGCTTCTTGGCTTGGAGTCCATTGGTCTTAGTAATCAAACCTGTTGCCAGATCTAGGTTTACCCCTAATAACCCCATGGACTCCCTTAACCCCCCCAAGTCCCTTACCTGCCTGCTCGTTGGCTGCTAGGTTCTGCTCAAATTCGATTCGCAGCATCTCATACTCTTTTCGCACCTGGGCTAATGTGTCCTCTAGCTGAATCACCTCAGTTCGAAGCTTTTTTTGCAGGCTCAGCTCATCACTCTGTCCATGGTCAAAAGCACAGAAATTACAGAAATTGAGGCAAAGACCAGAGAAAGGACAACTTTCTTATCAAATCTCCCTATCTAGTGCTGGGAAATCTATTAATCTGATTAATCTCCTAATCCACTGCTCTTTAAAATACACATTGTCCTAGTCCTAGGTTGTACCTTAAAGATATCATGAATGTGGTACCCCCCCTTACCTCGCCACCCTCCCCACCCCCATTCCCTCTTTCCTTCAAAAGACAGTACAACCATGTTTCTGCTATGCTGCAGAGGGCAATTCCACTTCTCTTTCCAAGTAGGGAAGGAAGAATGAAAGAATCTTCTTGTTGCACCACAGTACTGTTTCACCAACAAATGATAAGTAAAACCTATCATGACCTTATTTAACTTCCCCTGCCACACAGAGGTAAGTCTCTACGTTTAAATAAAAATATACTGAAGTAAAGGCTGTATCTCAGAGACAGAAAAATACAGATGCCTAATTACATGCATATAACAACTATAAATCCCTGTTCACAGCTGGTCTTTTTTTCCTTTAATGAGGATGGAATTGGGTGATGTGCACTAGGAATACTGGCTTTGCTTCTTTCCTTTCCCCTCCCTCAAATGGTATGGTCCTTCCAAGAAAGAAAGTTCCCAAATCTTCAGAAGTCATTCTTGAGCCTCTCCTGGGGGGAAGATGAACAGGGTTTAAGAGCAAATGATAAGCCTGATATAACTCTTCTCCCTTACCTCCATGTGCTCAATGTGCCTCAGATGGGAGTTCTTGGTAGCCAGAAGCAGCCCCCTTGCTTCATCAAGCTGCGTCTTCACTTGCAAGGATTCATTGTAAAGCAGAGAGAACTGAGCCTGTAGCAGTCGGTACTCACCAGTCTCTCTTACCACCTCTTCAGGCAGGCTCCGCAGGGCCACCTGGGAGTGAAAAAGAATAATGACATCCTGTATCTACTGGTCCAAATACTTTCCTACTTTCTAAAAACAGTCTGAGGAAACTTCTTCCCTTTAACTATTCTCCTTGGCCCACTCCTCACCTTGAGCCGTTCGTTGCTCCTTACAGCACCCTGTAGCTCTGCCTGAAGCTTCTCTAACTCTGCCATTCGGCTATTGGCCAACTCTTGGTTCTCCTCTAGCTCAGCATTCAGCATCTCAAACTGGGCCAGGGCAGCAAGACAAAGAAAGAGACAGAGACAGGTACACCAAAAGATAGGAACTCAAAAGGGGAAAGGAATTTTAAGAGCTGTAAGAAAATATGACCCAAAGGGAGTGATGGGGAATGGGAGATTGGAAGTTTACCTTTTGCATACTGAGTGTGATTTGGCCCCCTTGGAAACTCCCTGAGCTCCCTGATACATAATAGCCCGAATTGAGCTAGAAAAGAATAAAAAGAACCAGGTTTATGGGAGTCTAGAACCCAACCCACTGAACCCCTGCTCCATTCATCCTCTCCAATTCCTACCTGCTCCAGAGCTTCAGCAAGGTGCTTATTGAGTTTCTGCTCCCGTTTTCGAAGTTTCTCAATGTCCCACTGGAGATCCTCCACTGAAGTCTCCATCTCTAGAACCTTGGTCTCTGCTGATGTCACCTTGTCTTGAAGCTCAGAGTACTGTGGGGGTGAAGTAGCAAGGTGTGGGCTGAGTGTCCTCTTATCTCCTCCCCATGATTCATCCAAGTGCCCCATATCAGCAGTCTTACTTCCAGAGAAATTCGATGGTGCTTTTCTTGCAGTTGTGTGGTCAAGTCCTGAAGTCGCCTGTTGTCCTGTCCAAGTTCCTTGGTTAAAGTCCGAAATCCTTCCCCGAGGGTCTCACACTCTCCTGGAAAGTTAGGGACTGATTGAGAGGGCAGTGGCAACTAGAAGAAAAAACTAGGGGCAAGAAACTAAGATTGTATGATAGACAAAAGGTTCCTGGAGAGAACTGAGGAACATATGCAAAAATAAAAAGACAGCATATGGGCACCAGTAGTAAAAAAAACCTGATATGCTTCAGTTCTGCACAGGGAGGGGGTGAGTGCTCCTAGGTTCACCTCTGCTTTGGGCTCGATGACACAGTTCTTCTACTCGACGATGCAGTCTGTCTGAAGCCTCCACTACCCTGGACACAGCTGCCTTAGAGAACTCCATTCGGCCCTGGAGCTGAAGTTCTACCTCTTCACTACTGCTGGCCCCCAGGGCTGCCACAAAAGCCAAAGCTGGCTCACTTAGTGGGGGTCGAAGCTGGAGGGTGGGAAGATCTGTAACAAGAAATCCAAATATGACTATCATAGTTGACAGCATGCAAATAGGGTATTAAAGAGCACTACTGAAAAGGACAAATGAGAAGCAGAATCCTGCAGAAGGTATAGAGAATCAAAACCCTAATATAACTCCTAACAAGGGGGCCTTTTATTATTAAATAATATTCATACATCACTTTAAAGTGATCCTGACCACGGTCATTCTGCTCATCGCTTTCCCCATATCTCTCAGCCATTGGCCTCACCTCTTCTCTCTGTGGTTCCTGGTTCAGGCAGAGAAGTCCCATCAGGTTCGGTGCCATCTTGGGCTCCCAGATCCTCTGCCCTAGAGAGTAATTCTCCTCGTCCCTCATGCCGTCGGAGGAGAACTTCTACAGTTTCATCTAGCTGTGAGGGAGTAGCAGAAGAATATGATTTTTCTGGAGGCTTCAATGGCAAAATGATCTCTTCCAAAAGGGGCTATGAAAACTCAAAAAAGGAAGTTGGGAAAGATCTCAGGGAAGAGAAAACTGGGTACTGGTACAGGGTCTGAGGCAGAAAGAACGAGAAAATGAAGTGCCTGGCTTAAAATAGGCAAAGAGACAATTCTATGACTAGACAAATTGAGACAAATGGCAGGAATCATGGCCAACAGAGACATACCTGGGCCCAATATCGGTTGACAATAAGCAATGTAGCATCATCGGTGGCCTGTCGCTTTTCTAGCTTTTCAATGCGCTCCCTTAACTCATCTTCACAGGCCTGTCGTTGTTCTAGTCGCTCTGCCAACTTCTTGTTCTTGAACTGCAGCACCTTTAGGTCCATCTCCTCCTGCAGAAGGCACAGTGAATAAAAGAATGTATGGATTGGGAAGGCTGTATTGTGATGCCAAGAAAAAGAGAAATGGAAAGCTGTCCTCCAGAAAGTATGGTGAGTCAAAACATCATTGTAACTCCTAACCAGGGGACTGCCTAATAACGGACATTTAAATAGCACTTTACAAAGTTCTTTAGATATGAGCTCCTTTAAACCACACGACAATCCTGTAAAATAGACATTTCAGATTTCTGGCAAAGAGAAAGTGCGGCTAGAGAAGCTGTGACTTGTAGGAGATTGCTGAACTAGTAAAATATCAGAGGTGGGATTCTGAATCAAGATTCTTGACTCCAACTCTATCCACTATGTCACAAAGCATTAAAAATATTGATTAAGACATATTAATGAAACACATTTAGCCATAACAGTTGGAAGGATGACAGATGGACAAGTATGAGTGCTACAGTGCTTCCCCCAACACATGTAAGGAACCAGAAAAAGATCTTCAGTGTTTGGGTAGGTTTTCTGCAAAATATTTACATAAAGGAGGCAGCTAGGTGGCTGAATGAATAGAGAGCTAGGCCTGAAAGTGGGGGGAGGGGTGTCCTGGGTTCAAATGTGGCCTCAGACACTTCCCAGCTGAGTAACCCAAGGCAAATCACTTAATCCCAATTGCCTAGCTCTTACTGCTCTTCTGCCTTGGAACCAATGCTTTGCATTACAGCTAAGACAGAAAGTAATAATAATTAACAAAGTAATTAATAATAAGATAGAAAGTATATTTAGATAAAGGCAGAGACAAAACTTAGAAAGGATGAGTGGTAGGCAGGTTGTGGGTCTATACTCAGGAGAGTGAGATCATAGACTTAGATTGATCCAAGTACCTAAGGAATGACAATGTGTGGGATTTCTGAGTTCGTTCCTTGGGAAGAAACCTCATTTTACAGGTGAGAAACCTCAGGCTCTTAGGACAAAATTAACTGGACCACACGGGCAGGATGCTGGATCCCAGTTTCATTTCTTTGATTTCAATTTCCGAACTCTTTCCAATACACTGAGTCTGGGTGTGTGGGCGGGGGTAAAAGGCAACGAAGGGGAGGGGTGGGGTTAGGCAAGATGGGGTAAAGAAGAAGGGACAGAAAGGTAAGGAGGGGGCTGCATTACCGTGGAGGAGATGCCTCCCAGGCGGATGGGCTCTATGAGAGTGGTCGTGGTCTTCTCCTCCCGATTCTGCTTTTTCTCCGAGGGGCCCGAACCCCCATCTCCGGCTGCGCGCTTGTTGCCAGCCCCCGACATAGCTTCAAAAAAGGTGAGCGACCAGAGGCGGCTCTTCCTTCACCTGAGGGAGAGGCGGGGCCCAGGGAGAGATCCCGGTGGGGGCGGGGAGACCTCACACCTTCCTTCCCTTTCCTTCCTTCTTTTTCTCCCACAGAGGACTCAGTTTCTGCAGCGCAGCTTCCCAGGTGACTAGCAATCTCTTTACCTGGGTCCTGGCTCCCAACAGTCCCAAGGGTTCCCTCACCTGCCCCAACCTCCGCCAAACGCCGCCATGATGTACGTCACCGGATGTCGCATCAGATTCCTCCAAAACGCGCAGGCGTCGAGGAGTGGGCAGGCACGTAGCTAAATTTGTCTGTTTTCTTTTCTTATTGGTCAGAGTCATACACACACATTCACACACACCCCTCGTCGAATTTAGAACCGCCTCCGACCTCCGGAATACTTTCTTACCCAGAAGCCCATCCTCTTCCCCTCCTCCCTCTTTCTCATTGGTAATATTGAGAGAATTGAGCGGCGGAAAGTACTGCGCTTGCGCAGCATGTTCTTATTTATTGCTCCGCTCTTCTCTCCAATCACGCCTTTACCCCGCCCTCATAAGCCACCTTAGCAACCGCTACCCTAGCAACGACGCTTCCCATAGATTGGCTCAACCTGGGTTATATCTTGGTCTCGATTGGCTAACGTGTTACCACAGGGGGCAGGGCCTCGATGCTCTACTCGTTAGCCTAGGTTTAGGGACATACAAGGCAGAGGAACTGAGCGGCCGAGGTTTGGGACGACAGCGGCAAGTGGCACAATGAAACGGAGGAAATCAAGTGGAGCTCCTGAACTAGGTAAAGAACTGAGCTTGGGCCAGGGCCTGCACTCTGAGCGGCGGCTAGACGCGGACCTGGATCCTAAACAGGAAGCAGAACTGAAATTAGGGATAGAGAAAGAGCCAAATAAAGAGCCAGAGCCGGAACTTGGAGGAGAAAACCAAGAGGAGGAGTCGGGCGTCAACCTACTCCCGGTGAGGGCGGGACACGTTCGTTCACTTCGTAATATTCCTCGGGGAGGTTTACCCTTAGCTTTCTCCATGGCGGTGCCGTACACCTGTTATCCAGGGGAATGGGTCGGCTTTTAGGCCTTCGAGCTCTCCTTAGCGTTTTCTCTGAGCCTGGCCAGTCTTTGCAAGGCTTCAGCCTCTCCGCGAAAAACTCAAGAAGTCCTGGCAGGAATGAACATTCTTTATAGTACTTCGATTCGTCCCTGGGAATGGGGTGGAGCATGCCCGGCTTGTGAATACTTATGGCTACATGAATGTTCATGCGCCTGCGGCCTCTCCAGGGCGGACACTAAGGGAACCTCACCTGCCTCACCCCCTCGGATTCCCTATAGAAAGCCGAAGTGCAGAGACTCCTGGACTGCCCCTCCCCCCCGTCCCCCTTCCGCTAACAACATTGTCACACAACCCTCTTTCTCCGCAGCCGCCACTTCCTCAGCCCCGGATCTGCCTGTGGTGAGCTCGGGACTGGGACGGGGGCTGGGAATGGTGGGTGGGAGTGGGAATGGGCAGATCACGGAAGGGGAAACGAGCAGAATGTGGGGAATATCTTTAAGACATTCATACAACCGTAAAAGGACGTTAGGATTCACGTTATAGAACGGTTTTATTTTACAGATAAGGAAACAAGTACTGAGAGGATCAAACCAAAAGTTGATAAAAACTAAAACTAGGACTCAGGTCTCTTAACTCTCCTTCCAGCTGGAATACGGTGGACTCTTCTGCTGAGCACCCATCCAACCATCTCCCTTTTTTTTTTTCCTTTACAAATGGCAGGAAATACTTGGACATACATTCCATGGAACTACTGGAGAAAACCACCACCTTGGAAGAGATGCAGGAGTACGGGCTAAGTGAATAAGAGGGTTTGGATAGATTACCTCAAAAGTACCCCCCCCCCAATAATGTTTCTTTGAATGGATGAGGAAAACAAGGAGGGAGGGAGCTGACACCAGGAGGAAAGATAGAACTGCGTAGGAATCCAGGATGGGGTGAATCAAAAGGATCTTTTACTCCTGAACTGCTCTCTACCCTCACCTTAATCCACCCCAAGGTTGATGGCAGAACTGCTAGGCCTGGGGAAGAAGGACAGGAGTCCTAGGGAGGCAGTGATACTGGATATGTTTTGCCACACCTTGATCTTCTGTCGGCAACAGAACTTCTCTCCGGAGCAAACCTCGGCTGCTTGTGCTCTGCTTCAGGACCTCCACAAGGCCTGTATTGGTGAGTAGAGGTATTGGAATCCCAGAAAGAAGGAAAGTGCTTGATTCTTCAGGCCCAGGCAGAGAAGGGTGGGTGGGAAAGAGATTGACAGGTAAGCAAGATAGAGCTGAATATTGAATAGTGCCTTTTTGGTACTGGTCTGTGAGCTTATCTGGTTTTAGAAGTGATAAAAGAACAGTAACCCAGCAGCCACAGCCAGTTTTTTGCATGTCATCTCCATTAGGTTGTGAACTTCTTGAGGGCAGTAACAGCTTTTGCCTTCTTTTGTATCCCTAATGCTTAGTTGTGGGGCCTGGTATAGAGGAGACACTTCAGAAGAGTTTTACTCCAGCCTTTTGTAGAGGAGCCAGCAGGTCCAGGGAGATCACAATTAACACTACTAGGTAATAGCAAATAGAGCTAACCTTGGAACTAGGAAGGCCTTACTTCTGATGCATACTAGCTGTGATACTGAGCAAGCCACCCAAGTTATAACTTTTTCAGTGTTCTAAACAAATCTTTTAAGAAGTTGAAGCTAGGTGGTGCAGTGGATAGAGAGCCAGGCCTGGAGTCAGGAGGAACTGGGTTCAAAGCTGGCCTCAGATACTTCCTAGCTGTTTGATGCTGGGCAAGTAACTTAACCCCAATTACCTAGCCCTTGTCTTATTTTTCTGATACTTGGTATCGTTTCTAAGACAGGAGGTAAGGGTTTAAAAAAAAGTTGCCAAGGAGGTATCATCCTGCATCAATGGTTACCTCTTCCCAGAGTTCCCTTTATCACTGCAGTTCCTATTCCTAGACATGCCATTTCATTCCTTCTTTCCACATGGTTGAGGGGAATTATCACTCATTCATCTTTTCTTCTCCACAGCAACCCCTTTGGGCAATGTGGAAGATTGTTTCAGATTTTTCACCAGCCTCCTCTTCTGCCATGGAGTCAGGGTCAGTCCCGCCATAAAGGAAATGAAAACTTTGAAGGATTCTGAACATTCCCATCCAATGCTGCATCAAGCAGAATTGCCCCATTTCTCCTCTTATTGCCTCAAGGTCTAGGAGGCCAAACCTTTCTCCCTTCCCTTGATCTGAAGGTACTCTAAGAAAATGAATCAAGCTATATATTTCTTACCCTAACCCACAGCGGCCCCCTTTCAGCATTGACCTTTTTGGAGAGGATCAGCTGATGACCCTATCAGATTATATCGTCAACACCTACTTCCGTCATTTTAAGCTCTACAAGTATGTCTTCACCCCCCAGGTACTAGTCCACAGGATACAAAACAATCTCCCAAATCTACTCCTTCTTTCATTTCCCTATTGTAACATACTTGTCACTCCTCTCTCCCTCCTCTGCAACTCCCTCTGCTCTCCCAGGTGCGACTAGACTTGTCTTTGCGCTATATAGGTCTGCCTGTAGTAAAGCCCTCAGCAGACGGTAAGATAAGAGATGAAATTGGGCCTGGTAATAGGGTTGGGAAGTATGGCCTAAGACTCACAGGCCTGTTCCTTTCTGTCTTGTAGTAAAAGAGGCAGAAGGAGTAGCGGAGCCAACATCACCCATTCCCGAAGAGCCAGTGCCAGAAACAAAACCCACAAAGGAGCCAAGTAAGTTATCAAGGGGCATCTGTTTTCCCAAGCCTTCCTTGGGAAGCTGTTCCCTTTCTTACCCTTTAGAAAATAAAATGTCTTTTGCTCACAGTCTTCCTGGGTGGATTTCCTTCTAACCAAAGGGAGCTCTTTAAGGGCTGAGAAATACCAAATTAAAAACAGTGGATTTCCTATCTCCTAGGGAATATTAGTTGTCTTCCCACTCACTCCCTCATTTGGCACCTAAAACACCCTAAATCCCTTCTTACAATTTGGGACTGATGTTCTTTTCCTTCTCTAAAGGATTCTTTCAGCTCAAGTTTAAACCACTTTCTCTACAACCCCAGGTCCAGCTGATATACTCCGAGATTTCATCTCAGCCCAGCTTTCCCAGGAGCTGGGACAACTCAGGCAGATGGTGGAGGAACGGCTGAAGGCTGGCGAGGAGCAGCTCAATAGCAGGCTGGTTGCCCTTGAGAGTCCCTCTTTGGCCTCCAAGAACAAAGCCAAAGCCAAGTGACCCCTGGGGTACTATCCCAAATAAAAGCCTGGGCCAGAAATACTCTGTCCCTTCCCCCAGGTCCCCTTATGAGCAACTTCTCACTCCACCTTGAGACACAGCTTGTTTCCCAGTATGCAGGATGATTTATTTCACATGAAAAATGGACAGCAACAGCAAAGATGTGAATATCATTCTCAGCTGGTCCCTTTTCCTTCCATTCAAGCCCCGTAGTCCTGAGCAACAGGGACAGGGGCATAAAGCTGGTCCCTGTTACAGTAGTATCATCACCAGAGAGCACGAGAGGGGGGAAGAATGCCTTCGGCCAGAGTGACTGAGTTGACTGAATTGACTGAAGTCCTCAGATTGGGGAACCTGGCCTTCCCAAAGCCCTTGGGCTGGGAAGCAGACTTCTGGGATCTCCAGATGGAGGTCTTAACTATGCAGCAATGTAGAGTCATCATCAATGTTGATTGGATCTCCCTCCTCTTCTGGATTATAGCCCAGGTATGGGCCAGGAGGCCGGTGTTGGAAGAGGGCAGCCCTGTTCTGTTGCTCACCCTTCTTTACCCAGTGTCCATAGAGGCGGAAGGCACAACTATCAATGAGTTGCCTCACTGGTCGAAGTCCATATGGATCTCCTAATAGGGCTCCTTTGGTTAGGGGCCTTACCCGCCGAGTACTCAGGGCTACTCGGCCTGCAGCCAACACTGTCCATACTGCTACCTGAGAGGAAAAAGAACAAGAGTAACAAGATCATGGACACACTAAATGTATGACTAGAGACCTCTGAAGGATAGTTGAGTCCCAGGGAAATTATCACCTAGGTCCAAGGGAAGGGGTAAAGTGTGATCAATGTGGTAGTGGCTTTGTTTTCCTGGGTTCCTCTGTCTTGTATTATTTTCTCTTGTTTCTTACCCTGAATCGCTGAAGGGGAGAAAGGCTCCAGGCCTGGATACCCTCACATCGCTGGAAGAAGGGATGTTGCAGGGCCTGCTCTGCAGTCAGTCTTTCCTCAGGATCCACCTGGAGCAGCCTTGAAATCTAAGAGAGGGCAAAGGCCATGAGGTACATCTTCCCCTGACTACTTCCATTGCATTTCCCCCACCCCTTTGAGCCTTTGATCTACTCACCAGGTCTTTGACAGTTTCTGATCGGTCATCCCATTCTGGTGACCTGAACTGGTACCGGCCCTCCATGATCATTCTTAGCATCAGGATCTGGCGTCGATGCCAGAATGGGGGAGACCCCGCTAGGAGTGTGAACAGGATCACCCCACAGGCCCAGCTAAGGAGGAAAGAAGACCAGATTCAGGATTGGGGAATGAAATGGGAGAGAGAAGAAGAATCAAGCAACCAGAGACTCACAGGTCAACCTCTTTTCCATAGCCACTGTGTGTTTCATCCATGGAGCATCTCAGAATCTCAGGGGCTAAGTATCCTGGGGTCCCACACAATTCTGGAGAGATAGGGACACAGGTTAGGTCACAGGTCACCCTTCTGCTGGCCGCTGGAGCTCTGATGACTTAAAACACCTCCTACCTGGTTTTCTCTACCTCTAGGCTTTCCCCCTCCCCTAATCCATTATATTTGTAGCTGCTGGGAGTCTCAGATATTATTTTCTTTCTATCTGTCACCTTTCTACCATCAAAATACCCACCTGGCCCCCTGATCATATATATCCAATCAAATCTACAATTTAACTAGACATCAAGGCCTTCTCCAACATGCCTCCTTATTCACCAATACAACTCCACTAACTCGGTCAAACCAAATTTGTTTATAATCCCACACATAATTTGCTCATTTCTAAACCACAATGCTTTTTTTCTCTTGGAACACTCTACCCTCTTTTCTCTGCCAAACCATTCAATCACACCTATTTTCTCTATGAACATTTCCCTTGTTACCAGTACCACATCCTCAATATCTTAAGGATCCAGGATGTTTATGTCATTAACATTAAAACAGGAATATCTGGTGAATAAAGGCATAATGATTAACTCATTTTTCTTAGCTAATAAAATTCCCTTGTCTGAAGCCATGTTACTGAAAATCCTTCTAGAAATCCACTGTAGTGCAAGGAACTAATAAGTTTTTGTTAATAGGGATCTTGTAGAGCCTCAAAGGGAGGTTTGACTTGTTGAATGTCAATGATTGTCCAGTATAGTAGACAAAGAAAACTTAAGACAGAATCTGTAATGACTCCAGCTCATATAGCAGCAGGTGCTTTGAATAAATTGCTATCAGTTTATTTAAATAATTTGTCTCTTTCAGCCATAAATTAAGAATGTCTCATAGTCTAGCTGGGGCCTTCTGCTTCTTGTTGGATTCTAGTTAACTGAAGCTGCATCTTTTATTCTGTACTTTTTTTTGCCAAAATAATGACTATTCTAAAATTATCTCACAAAGATAATTTTCTCTACCCACCTTGAATGAGTTCCCAGTATTGAGGTCTATACATCTTTAATAACTTCTCCTTTCCTCTGTACTGAAGGTATGTGTTTCCCAGTGATGACCTTTAATCAGGTCTTTGGCCCCTTTCCAATCAAGATTCAGCTACCTAGGATGACTGAATTCCCTTACCTCGAAGTTTCTCGCCAGGTTCCAAGTGGCAGGAAAAACCAAAATCAGAAAGTCGAATCTGCAAATTGTCATCTAGGAGAATATTCTCAGGCTTCAAGTCCCGGTGCACAATGTTGTTGGCATGAAGAAAATTCACAGCCTCCAGGAGAGACCGCATGATAGACCTGGGGGGAGAACCTTCTCTGCAGCCCTAGAGCCAGCACCTTTTAAGCCCAGCAGTTCTTTCCCCATTCCCTGCTTTTTGTGGGGACACAGAAAACCGCTTCCCTTCTCAATTTCCTCCTTCTCTGGGCACCAGCGCCTTTTGCCCTTCTTTTCCCTTTGGTTTTTATCCCCTCTGTCTCCTTATTACCTGGCTTCCTTCTCTGTGAGAGCAACCTTTTCTGTGAGGTAGTCAAACAACTCTCCTTTCCTCATCCTAAAAGATGAAAGAGATTAGTGGGAATATGATGCATCTTGATGGGGAGATAAGGGGAACCAGTCTGTCCTCAAATTTAGTTCAATGAAACAAATACTCATTAAATGCCTAATATATGAAAGATGCTCGAAGCACTAGGTACTGAGTATACAAAGACAAAAAAGAAACAGCCCTTTTTATATTTTCTTAGAAAAAGCCAAAGGGCTACAAGCGAAAAGTCTAAATTTAAAAGTGATGAGGTGAGGCATTTTAAAGGATTATGATAAATCAACTGGGGCTAGTGAAACAGGGCCTACTCCCTAGGAATTGTCAAAAGGCCAGAGGAATTGGATATGTCTATACATATTCAACCAAGCAGGGTATAACCTCAGTGATGTGTTTAAAAAGCACAATTATGGGGTCTGTTTTTAGCTAGGCAGTTTATCTTTTTCAAATGCCTTCTGGGTTAAATGTGTTGCCTTAGGGTTGAATAGTCACTCTCTTAGGAAAGGAGCCAGAGAAGGCCAAAGGAAAAGGGAGAGAGGCCTGGGAAACAGAATGGGTTCACAACCAAGGAGAAGGAATGGAGAAAGATGTGGGAAGCAGGTTCACACACCTAGAGAGTGGTGAAATTAGGGAAGTGGACCTGGAACAAGAGTATGGAAAGTTTTAAAATTTAGGCAGGGAGGGGGCAGCTGGGTATCTCAGTGGATTGAGAGTCAGGCCTGGAGAAGGGAGGTCCTAGGTTCAAATCTGGACTCAGACACTTCCCAGCTGTGTGACCCTGTGCAAGTCACTTGACCCCCATTGCCTAGTCCTTACCACTCCTCTGCCTTAGCCTATACACTGTATTGACTCTAAGACAGAAGGTAAGGGTTTAAAAAAAAAAAAATTAGGCAGGGAGATACTTACAGGTCAAACACCAGGAACATGAAGCTAGAAGACTCGTAGGAATCAATCAGGGTGACTGGGGAGAGAGGGAAAAGTAGACAGAAAAATGGAAAGGAGAAGACACATTAAGGGGTCTTTTAGGTGGAAAAGGGAGCTATTATACGGAAGGGATAAGAGGTAAGATAGGGAGTTATGGGTCCAAGGACTTATGACTTCATGATGGGACAAAGCCAGGAGAAGGGCAAGATGAACAAAAACAAGTTGGGGCGGAATGGGGGGCCCGTTTTGGGCCAATTTTAGGGCTGGTCAGGGTAGCTGGATTATCAAAGAAGGAGGTGTAGCCTCACTGATGTGGGGGTGGCCAGCGACCTGGCGCAGGATCTGGGTCTCTCTTCGAGTTGCTTCTCGGACCTCCTCCAGCTGCTCAGGACTCAACCTTTCAGCAGTAACCTCCATGATCTTCACTGCAAACTCCTGGCCAGTAGCACGGTGAACACATCGCCTGACCACAGAGCTTATGCCCCTGGTGGGGTGAAAAGAGGAGGCAGGGATGAAAGGGATGGTGAGAGGACTGAACCTTCTCACTGCCTACACTTGCCCATTGTGCCACCCCTATCCACCTGGTAAGCTCCCTTGGACTTATCACTTGGTTCAGATCATCTTATGGCCTCTCCCAACCCTCCATCTTTTAATCCCTCCTCTTTTTCCAGTTGCCTGCACCATAGTATGATAGGCTTCATAAGGAATAACTCAAAAAATATGATTGATTAAAAGAACATACGGATTGAGAGTCAGTTTTACTCCTAGTATCTTAATACTCAAGGTTAAAGAGAAGCAATCTGTTTCTTTACCTAATATTTACAATAGTGATTTAAGGTTTGTAATCGTCTCACAATATGACTATGAAGAAAGGAGTGAAAAATATGTTCATTTTCTAGATGAAAAAGCTAAGATCAAAGGGAATAAATGACTTGTGAGGGTCGTGTGTCTATTCAGTGACAAAGTCAGGATTCAAACCCAGATCTCCTGACTACATGTCTAACTTCTCACTTAAATAATGATGCCTGTTTCTTTAACTTCATAGGGAGACAATAATATCCTTTGGTCATTGAGAGCATCAGATAATCTTTCATGTTTATACAATGCTTAAATGGCTTGAAAAATGATTTCTCTTCCACAACAATGATAGTATTTTGGTGGCAGAAGGGACCTGAGAATTGACATGTGCCACATATATTTATAGCAGCATGCTTTGTAGTTGCAAAGAACCAAAGACAAAATTAGATGCCAACTGATTGGGAAATGCCTAAATAAAGAGTGGTATATGAATGTAATGAATCATTGATGATCTGTAAGAAGTAAGTGATATGAAGAATACAGAGAAGAAACGGAGGAACTTATACAAACTGATTCAAAGTAGAGTAAAAAGTACCAGGAAAACGAAGCTATACAAATGGAAAATATGAACAATAACTTGAAACAATGCTGTGAAATTATAATGGCCAAACGGGTCCCCAAAGGAGAGAAGAAAGTGTGCCTCCCCATTCCCTTGTTTGCAGAGGTGGGCACTGTACAGAATGTGAGATTTGATTGCCATGCTGGTTTAGTTCTGCTAAACTTTTTTTCCCCCTTTATATTCCTTGTAATAATAAATGACCTGGATGGGGAAGAGGGTTATATTGGGAGATGAAAGGGATGTAAAACAAATGCCAACAATAAAACTTTAAATTTTAAAGGGCCTCAGAGGTCTCGTATCCAAACTATACCTAAACATAAGTACCATGTCTCCTCATCTTTGGCTGAATGTCTGATCCTCTGAGCATTTGGTAAGCCTGTGCATAGGGATCTTGTGCAACCTGGAGGTTGTCGGGCTGTTTCACTTCTATACAGCTCTGGTAGTTACAAACGTTTGGCTTATATTAAACAGAAATCTGTTTATCTGCATCTTTTCTGTTCATTGCTTTTAGGTCTGTTTTCTGGGACCAAGTAGAACAATGGATCTGTTCAAATCCTATCTCTGTCACTTCCTCTGTGACCTCAGCAAGACACTTTTTAGACCCTCAGATCTTTCCTTTATAAGGCAGCTAAACGAAAGGAACTTTACTGTTCTAAATCAATGACCCTAAATTGAATTCCCTCTTCCATATGAAAACAGCTATTACATATCTTGGCCTCGGTTATATTATCTGTAAAAGGAAATGATTCCTAACTTGGCTTCTGAGGTCCATTCTGGTTAAAAATTTAAGATGCAATGACCCTGGCCGAGCCTCCTGTTATCAGTTCCAGTTCTTCTAATAAATGTCCTATGGCATAGTACTTGGTCCCCAAATATAAACAGAGAGCCAGGGCAGAGTAGTTTTTTTTAAATCCCTAGTTTACAGATGAGGACACCAGGCCCTTAGAGAAATGAAGGGATTTGCCCCAGGCCATACAACCGGGTGTGTCAAAGTCAAGGGCCTGGAATTCAGTTCTCCAAATGTTCTTTCTGAGGCCTTTTTCTTTCAAATGAAATAAAAGCTCTACAAGTACTTCAACTTATTGTAGGAGTAGGGAGGTGGCAAGAAACTACTGTAATCCCAGGGGGAGGATACCTGAATTCCAGCCCCAACTATGACAATCAGCACAGATGTGCCCTTCGGCTCGTCACTTCCTCTGGGTCTATGGGGCCCCCTCACCGGTACCCGAAGGGGATGGGAGTGATCTCTAAGGTCCCTCTAGTCTAGAGGCTAGGGAAAACAACGCCCCCCCCCCCTTCCTCCCTACCTGCCAATGACATCCTTGGGGTCATACTTCTGGTAGAACTCCTTGGCTGCAGCCCAGTCGGGGAGCTCATCCTCCGGCCCCACGTCCCGCGTCATCTTGAAAGACTGAGGTGCCTGCGAGGACACGGAGGGGAGGACAGCAAGGGAGGCGAAGGAGGGCAGTGAGGACCACCAGCCCGAGCACCGGGGCTGGGACTGCGGGGACGCGCATCGGGGGTCCCTGTAGCGCCGAGCGAGCGGCTGAGGAGCCAGGATCTTAAGGGAGAAAAAGGGGGAAGGGTGGGGGAAGGGGAGGCGGGGGAGGGGGAATCAGGGGCTAG
>NC_058130.1:201989698-202033520 GCF_016433145.1 Gracilinanus agilis
AGGGAAGGGTTGGGGGAGGGAAAAGGGAGAGGAGGGGGGGGGTCGGGAGGGAACAGAGGGAAGGGGAAAAGGGGGGACCGCAGTAGCGGGGAGGAAGTGTGGGACCGTTGGCACGCAAGCGCACTGGGGGGGGAGGGTTGAGGACGTGGGGTCTCGCTCGGTCTCACCCACCGGGCGGAAGGGGAGGGGGAGGGGGGCTAGTCTGGAAGGTCCGGGGTCTCCACGAGGACGTTCACTCCGGGATCCTAGGCGCGTTGCTCCAAGTCGGCCTCCAGCCACCCGAGGCCGCGGCCTCAGACCCCACCCCCTTTCTCAGGCCAAACCCTCCAACCAATCAGAGGCAACGTCCCCTCGCTTACACTCCTCCCACCTCCCAGTCTATCATCTCCAGGCCGAAGCCGGAGGGAACCAGCCAGTAGGAAGCCGATAGGAGTCCTAGGCCGGGAGGGAGGGAAGTGGTGGGGGTGGGTCTTGCCCTTCTCCAGTGTTTGAGAAAGGAGTGCTTTGCTCAATCCGCGAGCAGTAAAGGCTGACAGGTGGGCGGGGAAGCTTGACTAGGGAACCCTGGGAAGGGACCCCGGAAGTAGTCGAGTTCATAAATGGACACTGACCGTTCTTTCCAAGGTGGAGTCTCCATCGGCGTGGAGGAAAAGAATGGTACTTGTCACCTAGAACTATGACCACACGCCGGCCCCATCCTAGGTTACACTCGCGCTTCCAATATTTATGCCCAGGAACCTAAAACTAATCCTTTCATAACCCACTTTCGTACTTCCCTCTCCTCGAGTCTAGGCTTCCCCGGGAAGCCTGTATGTTGTCTCCATCTGCTGGCAACGGGAAAGACAGCCGCTATTTATCTCGGACTTTATCCATTTTGCACCGGATTTCCTCCCAATTCGGCTACTACTGCTGCAAGACCAAGGAATGTGGGGGAAAGGTGGAAAACGATCCCAGAAAAAGCTTTCACTTCTGTCCCTCCCCGCTCCACAAAAACCTTTTTTGCTTTAACCCACTTAGTACAGTGCACATGGTATAGGACCTTCCAAGGGTCTGGGAGAAAGGAGACCCAAGTTCTAGTTCTGACTAGCTGTGTCACCTTGGATTCGTCACTTAACCTTGCCCAGGCTGTTTTCTTATTTGTAAAGTTAGGGAGGGATGTGTGTGTTAGGTGAAAATAGAAGGGAGTGTCCCCCTCCTCCCCCTATTCACAAAGATTCAGTGAACAATCACTTCTTTAGCCATTAGACGGAAAAAGGAGCTGCAACCCTGAGGTTATCTTTCCCACCCACAGAAACGAACAAAGTTATCACCAAGATCTGGGGACAGAAAAGAGCAAAAGACCAGCCACTGGAGGCATTTCTCTCCACCCCCCTTTTTTAAAAAAATTACAAAATGAATTTTAATGTAATCACGGCTACTATTCTCCAATCTCACTAATTGGGTTAAGGTCCCACGAATAGGAGAGAGTCAATCAATGCAAGTCCAAACTTTTTTTTTTTTTTTTTTTAAATCATCAGCCCCATCCGATCAGCTCTTTTGTCTGCATGCTGGGGAAGCAGCCTCTGGAAACCACTTTTTGAAAGGGGGTTTAAATACCCTCCAGGACCTGGGGGACCTTGCTGTTCTTCTGGTCAAGTTGAAGGACCTTGATGCAGCCCAGGTCCACCTATGATGCCACAGGGGAATGTCATGCTGTCCAGGTTTGTCACAGAAAGGTCACTCTGCTTGGGCAATGGCGTATGATAGAAGCCAGAGTAGTAGGGGTCCCAGGACAAGCACTCCAAGCCACACTGCCATACTAGCCAGGGCAAGACGCCTGGCACGATTCCCCCAGAATACTGCTTCCTCTGGCTTTCCAGCCTTATGTCGTTCCTCAGCCTGTGAAGTCAGGACCCCAGGTCAGCTCTTTCCTTTCTCATCCTTCATTTAATTGGTTCAAAACACAAATTTGCAACCTCTAACTTATTAGCTTCTGAGAACTGCCTCATCTCTGGTTCCTGTTATACTTCATCTAAATCCCAGGGTTACTGTAAATAATGAGGTAATAGTACGAAAACACTTTAGCTTTACCCAAATGTGGGCCACTACCATTAGGTGCTCTTGCACCTTTTATCCTTTTCTACCAAATCCACAGGGTCTGAAAGGTTTTTTTTTTCCTTTTCCAAAGATGATTTAATAAAACATTTATTAAGTGCTCACTATGTGTGAAGAACCCGAAGAACTAGGGAAACAGAGAAGATAGTTGCTGCTCTCAAGCTCAAAAAACTCGTTGGGGGTCCAGGTTATGGGTTGTCTTAATTGTGCCCAATTGTATCCTGTCAACTTCCAGTTCATCCTTTTTATCCCACCTCTTTAGACCCCAAGTACCTGGCCTACACTACTCAGACCCCATTCCTGCTCTCTCCCAAGTCCCACATCCCTCACCTTGACAGCAAACACAAGAGCCATGACTCCAAGACAGGAGCAACCGCAGATGATGCTGGTGGCTGCAAGACATCGGAGCGAGCACCTGCAGCAGCCAACAGGAGGTAAGGCTGGAGAAGGGTCATTCTCTATGCTCACCAAGGTCTCCAATGCCTTTTCTTCTTCTCCCATCACCTGCAGAGGACAGTTTGTCAGGGTATTTGGGACCCCAAGCACTAGCTCGTCTCTTTAAATCCCAAATCCTCTAAGAACATCAGATAACATATCCCATCTCTCAGGAATGCTGCCTGACCAAGGATGTTTTTGCAATGACTCACACATGGGGTAGTTTACTGGTTAAATTTTTCCCCAGAGATTTCCTTTTTCTTACCTTGTCTCCAGCATGGAAAATAAACTGATATGAAAAGAGTATTGTCCAAATTAATCACTGGTTTGGGGAGACTTGGTAGATAAAAGAGGAAGGTTCCAGGAGAAACTAAGGAAGAGATGTAAAGGGAAGAGACTAGATGAAGTGGGAGGAAGAAAAAAATGCAAAGGAGGATAACGCGAATGAAGGTGATGAGTGTGGGAGGATTTTGAGCTTGGGTCAGTTTAAGGCAGTTAGGAAGGCAAAAAGAAGTGGAGGTTAAAAATGGCACAGTTAACAAAGAACTGGACAAGGATACAAGGGGTTTGCAAAAAATCAAGTGGGAAATCAACAACAATTTGGGGTTCTTACCTGCTAGTGGGTGCCTGAATCTCAGCTCCCTGCCTCTTGGTTTTCGTTTGGCTTGGGTGGAGACATCTCCTTCTGACTCAGAGATCTGAGTCCAGAGGTGGGGCATGGTTCTCTACCTATCCACCCACCCTGAGAGTTGAAGCTACCAGAGAGGAGTGGGGGTGGGGCAACCTCAAACCTGTTTGAGCAGAAGGGTGAGGCTGGAAGATGGAAAGCTGAAGCCAGAGGGAGAGGGAGGTAAGAAGTGGAAACCAGGCTATCCAACTTCTAAGAGCAGAAGGCAAGAATGACCCACTGGCAGCAGGACACATCTGAGTTTGGGGGGGCTGGAGTCAAGAACCAATCTAAATGGATGGTATATCACTCTCAGAAGATTGTATCAAGAAAAAGGTTATCCTTAGTTGAGACTTCGTTCAAAAGGTTTTGGGGCAAGACTGAAGAAATGGATGAAGCCCAAGCCCCATCCCACCCTCCAGCATCCCAGGAAATCAGAAGCCTCCTTACGCTGATGCTCATACGGAAACTAAGTTTATTATTTTTCTTTTTTTTTCTTCTTAAAAAAAAAAAAAAAAAACTCATCGCAGAGAGAAAGGAGTCCCTCCCCCTCCCCCTGGGGGTGGGGACCTGTGAAAGACAGCCAGGATAGGGAATCAAGTATAGGAGTGGGGACAGTGGCCATCTTGCCACCCTTAACACTGCCCAGCCAAGGGATGGGGGTAGGGAAGATAGAGAGCCCTGTTTCCATGACAACCAGTTCCCCCTCACACACTTTGGTAGGGGGAGGGGGGGAAGGCCTCCTATATTCCCCTGAAGGCCTCCCCCCAGGACTTCAAGTAGTGGTTTAACAGTCAGGACTGGCTGTGGGGATGGAGGGGCAGAGCTGGCCAGTCAGAGTGGAGAGAGGGCCTGGTCACGTCTTAGCCTTTCGGCCTCTGTGGCTGAGGGAAGGGCCAACTGTATTCATAGGGGCACTGCTTCGCAGGACACGTTGGTCCCCAGAGGTGGCCACAACTGGACGTCGGGACAGAGGCCGACGGCGTGGGACACCATCACTCTCAGCTTCTTCCTCGCCTGAGGCCTCAGCCTCTGACTCCTCTGTTGACATCTCAGCCCCCAAAGGGCTTCGAGGTCGTGGGTACCTCCTCTTGGCTGGGACAGGGCCACCAATGGCTGGCATCCCTGACCGTTTTCGGGGCACCTTCTCACTCTCCAGTGGGGGGACTAGGGAGCCCGGACGTAGTCGGGTTGAACGAGGAACTGGGAGCAGTGGTACAGGGGGTGTTGTTGAATCAGTGCCACCAGTGCCACTTTCTGCTGACTCTGTATCATCTCTGTTAGGGATGGCTGCCACAGATCCCTCTGCCTTCCGAACCCGGGGTCCCTCTGCTTCTAAACGGAGGCGAGCTAGGCGAGTAAGAGGACGACCCCCATCCTCATCAGAGGAGCTACCCTCACTTTCAACAGAAGGCTTCTGCTGTTGTTTCCCCCCTCCACCAGCTTCAAGACCTAAGGAACTGTCATGCTCAAAAGCTGGTGGCTGGCTAGGCCGGGGCGATGGAGGGTTTTTGGGGGGTCGGCCCCTTTTCCGTTTGGGTGGGGAAGGTGAGACAGCTGTAGGACAGGCAGGGACAGGAGGAGGAGAAGGGGGAGGAGGAGGGGAAAGGGGAAGGGGAAGAGGAAGGGAAGGGGGAGGTGGAGATGGCAAGGGGGGTGGCGGTGTCCGGCTCTCAGTGCCACCACCTCCCTGAGTGGGTAGGGCTCCTGGGGTAGGTGGTTCTTTTGCCTTGGGGGGCCGCCCCCGCCTTCGTTTTTCCACAGGTGATGCCACTAACTCAGCTCCATTGGCCTTGTCCTTAGGTACAGGTTGGAGCAACTCATGTAGCTCACGCCCTGCATCCCCAGGGGACCTGTTCTTAGGTGGTCGGCCACGTTTGCGCTTCAAGACAGGTAGACCTGTGACTAGCTGTCCTTGCTCTCCGTTCTCTGGGCTGTCCCCACCAGAACTGCTCAGGTCAATGCGGCGGCGAGCAGGCAAAGGTCGCCGAGCTTGGGGAGGCAGAGTAGAAAGGGACAGAGAATCACAGGAGCCTCCCAGAGGAGGGGAAGACTCGGGCTCAGAGTTGCTCCGGGTTGAAGAGCTTCCAGGGCTGACCCCAATCTCTGAGGCCCCTGTTGCTGGCGGTGTTGAAGCTGGACGCTGCTGTCGTCGCCTTCGCACAAGCTCCTTTTCCTCCACCACTGTGACCAGCCTACCAGGCAGCTTTCTCAGTACCTTGGGACCTGGGGGCTGCCCAGTCCGTCCTGTCCCTTGTCCCCGAATTTCCACATCAGCACTGGTGCGCCGTCTTGGAGGACGAGCTGGCGAAGGACTCTCGGGAGAAGAAGCGGCTGAAGAAGAAGCCGATGGACCCGTTACCTCTGATGGAGCAGGACCTTGGAGCTTCTCAGGGCTAGGTAATGGGATTCGAACCTCCACTGGCTGTTGAATATCTGGTAGTTCCTGGAAAAGCTCTTCAGGGACTCTAGGAAATGGGGACCCAAGGTCATTGTCCTCACTTAGAGCTAGAGTTAACTCTTCATCACTAGGTGGTATTGGTGTGGTCTCCTCAACACACTCTGGAGACTCCAGCTCATGGCCATTGGAAACAACCTCTGCCTTAGGGGTTGGGCTTGGGGCAAGTACACTAGGGAAAAGACTCTCTTCTGGTATAGGGAGTTCAGTGGTACTTGATGGCAGGTCTTTTGTAGGGGGAGGGGTAAGTGGAGGGGTCTTGGGGCCAGCCACTACTGCCTCCTCATACTTAGGCTCCAGTGACTGAGGGAGTGGCTCCAACTGGGTTGATGATTCTATCTCAGGTCTCAAGGTTAGTGGTAGGTTGGGGATTGGTGGAGAAGTGGAAACTGGCAGGGTACTAAGGGGTACTGGGGGAGTGGCAGGAGATGATGTGGAGACAGGAGCTGGAACTGAAATGATCCGGGGTCGTGAGGTAGCCCGTGGGGCTCTCTCATTGGCAGGGCTTCGACTATGACGAGGAGCAGTGGAATTACTACGAGTGTGATGAGCAGGTGGGGTAGCAGCAGAATTTGCCACTGGAGTCTCAGGCCGGGCTCCACGAAGCCTTTCACTGACCCGGGTTCCTGGACGCTCAGGGGCCTTGGCTTTCTTACTACGGCGATGGCTGCCTCCACCAGTCCCACAGGCCATTTCATCTCCAGCTCCTGTCCCAACTTCCTCCTCACGGGGTAGACGAAATACTTCTTCCTTAGCTTGGTCTAGGTCTTTTCGTGCAGCCTCTACTTGTTCCTGCCAAAAACAAAAATAATAAGGTAAGGAGGGTGTTTAGAAATGTGATTCAGTAGTATAGGAAAGCCAAGGTCTAAATATCCAGCCCAGGCCAAGGTAGATACTTACTTCTGCCTGCTTCAACTCCTCACGGCTCACATCCTCCAGCGATGCCTCCAAAAAGTTCATAGCATAGCGCTCAATAGGTGTCAGCTTGAAGGGAGAGACAGACATGAACACAGGGAACTTGGTTCCCTGCCCTCACCCTTATCTTAAGGAAGTAGAAGGAACAGAAAGAAAGGAAGAGAGAATGAGGAACAAAGGAAATAAAACAGATTGAGATGAAGGAGACTCAAATAACTGAAACTAGCAAGTCTGCATTTCAGGGAGAAACCAAAGAGAAGAGAAAGTGAATTAAAGAGTGATTGGGGAGGGCAACGTGAAGGTAAGGAATAAGATGATAGTAGATTATAAATAAGCACTAAGAAGATGAAGCAAGTGGAAGAAATAGATGGGATGCAGAGACTGACCTGTTCCACAAGGGCAGCAATCTCTTGCTCAGCTCTGGATACCTCTTCATCTTCAGCCCCAGGCCGACCACTCTCCTCTCCCTCTCCAGTGGGAAAACCTTCATTCTCATTGAACTCTGCAAGCTCTGCCACCTGCTCTGCCTTGGCTTGGGTGGCTGCACGGATATCTTCTTCATCCTCTGCCCGGCATAGTGCCTAGAAAGTGGAAAGGGATGTAGTTGTCAGAACCTTAAAGAACCTTATGCCTAAAAAAAAAAAGAAGAAGAAGAAGAAGAAGAAGCTTTCACCAACCACCACTCTCTCACTTTCAATTCCATATTCAAAAGGAACTAACTATTCAGCTTATTGTAAATCCACAGTCCATACTTGCTGGAACAAAACTAATTCTAATCCAAACCAATAATAAAGCTTCCAAAATACCTTTTAGATTCCCAAAGTTACCAGTATAGTTTTGTTCTTTGCAAAGGAGTCAGAAATTTGATCCACAGGAACTCGCCAAACTAGAACAAACTAATTCAGATTGTTTTATATTTCTTTCTGGCTAGCAGATAAACTTCAAAAAAACACTACTTAATAAATTTCTTTTTGGATTTGGAAAGCATTAAGGGTCTAAAATGTTTCCCTCAAGTTCCTTAATCTCACACGGACAAAATGATAGGGCATGGTAGCTTAAAATAATTCACAAAGTGAATTATGAAGAATCTATAAAAGGCTATTTTAAAAACAAGAGTTGACTAGTGCTTGGGAAGCAGTGTTAATAGCTCTATTTCAACATGTCTACAAGTTTGATAGGGACAAAGCCCCAGCTTGATGTGCTGCTATCTCTCTTTCACCTGTTCCAAAATGTGGGTCTGCTTGTTGGCCACAGCTTCTTCCTCTTCCTCAGGGGCAGAAGGCACAGGCGGGACAGGGACAGCTGGCTCTTCCAAGGGCATATCAAATAACTCACGAATTGTCTGCTATTGGTGAGAAAGGAGAAGGGCCAGGATCAATGAATAAGTCTGTGAAGGTGAAGGTCCTAAAAGTAGGAAATGTGTTAGGGTTCCATCAACTGGAACATTTTGGTTGGAAAGAGTTTGGAGACCTAAAAGATTAATCTCTGATGCCTTGAAGGCATAAAGAAGCTATTATAGTGTACAGGAGATTTATTACACTGGGGTAGAAGGTCTCAATACCTGTTTAAAATAGGCTGTGGTGAAATTGCCACCCTCTATGGCCATATCCCCCAGCATTCGCTTTTGATTGGCCTTCTTTAGGATGTTCTCCTCCACAGTTCGTTCACTGATAAGCCTGAGGTTTGGGAAAGAATTATGTCCATAAGTGAGTCACAGAGAGTAAGAAGCTTGCCTAGCCAGGGATGGGACAGTTCATAAACTGGACTATGGATGCTCAGGAGACATACCTGTAGATATGCACATCTCTGGTCTGGCCAATGCGGTGGCAGCGGTCCTGGGCTTGTGCATCCATGGTGGGGTTCCAATCACTGTCATAGAAGATGACTGTGTCTGCCCCAGTCAGGTTCACACCCACACCCCCACTCCGTGTTGACAGTATGAAGCAAAAAATTCTTTTGTCTGCATTGAACCGCTCCATCAAAGCCTAGGGAAAAGGGTATAGAATCAGAATCAAGAGGTAGAGCCAGTGCCCATAAGACAAGCAGTGGGGAGGCAGGATCCTGCCTTTTCTGGGAGTCAAAGGGTTTAGGAAGGGAGGAGTTGGGAGGCAGGGAAGAAGGCCAAAAAGACCTAGGAGAAACAAGGGGCTTTAGGATCAAAAGGAATTTAAGATGCAAAGCACTTCTGGGCTAATGGATGACAGGGACCCCTGGGTCACCTGTCTTTGTTCAACACGTGTGGAACCATCCAGCCGTAGGTAGAGGTGGCCATGGTAGGTAAGGAACTGCTCCAACACGTCCAACATTCGAGTCATCTGGGTGAAGATGAGCACCCGGTGTGCCCCAGCCTTGAGCCGCCTTAGCAACACTGCAAGTGTCTGCAGCTTTCCTGAGGAAACATGAGAGCAGGAGCACAGTGAACAGGTGTTGGGGGTGGGAGATTCTAAGAGAGCAATAAAACTGTTGTTTAAAGTATAGTGGATTTAGGTCACCAATCAGGCTTTGGAGGTAAAGTCTTCCCTCTCTACCATCATTTCCCCAAAGAGAGATAAAAAATTGTCCACAAATGGCAGAGTGCCATACCCTCCTCTCTGCAAGAACTCCTTCACCCAAGCTGCTCCTTCCCTGAGCATTATACTACTATCACTCTAGTTTTAACTTTACTCAAAAGGCTCATTAGGAGATAGGGGATGTCACAAAATGTCAGGGGGTTAGAGACCAAAAAATCTTCCACCATGTGTTGATGTGTGATTTTAAGGCAGGCATTTGGGGGGTGGGGAGATGGAGTTGGGGAGTAATGAAAGTGATCTGAAAAAGAAAATAGCATCTCTGAACCACTAAAAAATATACACATGAAAATAAAAGGAAACTCAGAAGGGACAGACAAGCAGGGCAGTTTGTTACTATCATGCTAAATTTAATGCATATTTGCATACGACAGGCTTGTTATTTCAACTTATTTTCTTCTTTGACTAATGTTTAAGTTAAAATCCCTTTTAATGAAAAATATTTCACAAATATAGTTCTTGTAATACATTTAGCAATAGGGTTTTTACAAGGCAACCCAATACGTTGTTTTTTCACTCTTTCAGTCTTAGCAACAACTCTTAAGACAGAAGAGCAGTAAAGGGCTAGGCGATTGGGGTTAAGTGACTTGCTCAGTCACACAGCTGAGAAGTATCCAAGGTCATATTTGAACCTAGATCCTCCTGACTTTAGGTTTGGCTCTCATCCACTCTGCCACCTCGCTGATGCAAAATCCATTTTTTAATCAACTTTAATTATTAGAAAAGTTATTACTTCCGATTGGGCTGATTTGTGTCCTAACTTCCACCAGTTGATCCCTCACCATATAATTTCCCTTCAAATATGTGATAATTAACAATTGCATACCCAAGTTTTTTCTTTTCAAGAATCAATGTTTTTGGTTCATTCAATTGTTCTGCATACTGATGAGTTGACCTGATCAGAATGTTTCAGTTTTTTAAAACTCTTTTTAAAATTCTTCAAAATAATTCTGGTGTGGTCTGATGCAGAATATAATACAACTATTGTCTCACCTGGTTTGGGTACTATACCTTTCATAACTGCACTCATTTTACTGAAATCCACATCATACTGTTAAAAGATGTTGAGCTTCTGGGCAATTTAAAATCCTCAGATCTTTTCCACATTAACTGCTAACTATTAACATTTTCCTATTTTCATATTAACTGCTATCAACTTCCACCATTTACTCATGTGGCTGACTTGTTTAAATTTAAAGCACAGGGTTTTATACTATTCATTCCTAAATATCTTTTTTCCTCATCTTTCCGAACCCCACTATGGTCATTTGATCTGTCAGCTGTCTCTTCCAGTTTCATGTCACTCAAAAATACGATAAGCATAACTTCTATTCATATTTTCATTCGATTCAATATGGCCTCAAGGCATACAACTAACAACTGTCTTCTACAATTGACATCAATCATTTATTCAAAAAAATTTAAGAATTCTGTGATCACTTAGGAATCAATCCAGGTATCATCCAGCTAGCTCACATTTCTTTATCCTGTCCATAATACAAGTGAAATACCTAATGGAAAATTCAGACGTACCATGTCACACAGAATGCTGTATATTGTCCAGGAGGTAAGGAAATGAAGAGTTAGCATGACTTGTTTTTAGTATACTCATCCTACTAAAAGAACTTACCACAGTCATATTGTATAAGCCGAAGGTCAGGGAACTGGGTTCGCATGTTACAGACTATACGGTGTAGCGGCCGAGCCCGGGGCCAAAGTTCACAAGCCAAGTGCTCCTTGAAGGCTGCATGGCGTGGAGCCAACCAAGGAGGTGGGTGGCAGGCATGCAGGGATGGGGCTGGAGCCTCCACAGGAGGCATGACAAAGATGAACCTGTGAAGGAGAGACAATGTGAAGAGGCAGGGAACTGGAAATTCTAGGACTCCCTTCATCTTACTTTCCCCTAATCCAGACAAATCATAACATCATTACATAAAACTTCCTCAACCCCACACCACTGACTTTTCCCTTCATATGCTAGCAGCAAATCTTGCCAACCTCTCAATGATTTCTGCCAGTTGGTCAAGCCGCTGCTGGGGAAACAACACAGCCTGGTGGGCAGCCTCAGTAAAAGTCCAAAAGGCAGGATGGCTGGGGCCAGGGACAGGGGGTCCAACTGGGCTAGCCAGGGGTTGGTGCAAGGAACAGAACTGTAGCACCTCAGTCCCATATACAGGTGCCAATGCTCCATGGGCCTCACTTAGTTGAAAGAGCCGTTCTAGGCGTTCTGCCCGTTGTCGCTTCCGTTTTTCCTCCAAAGTGTCCTAGGGATGGGATAAGTGTAGAGAAGCTAATAAGTACCTACAGACCTTCAAACCCCTCTGACCCTTTGTGGTAAGCCTTCTTATTTTATACAAATAAACTTTGCTAATATGCTAAATGTAGTTCTATTGAAGAGTATAATTTCACTAGAATACAGAGGAAATACATATAGAAGTCAAAACAAAGAGGTAATATTAAAAAAAAAAAAAGAGACATTTCCCAAATAACACCTCTTCCAAGACACATCCTAGAAAGGGATGCTTTGAAAAGGATTTCCTGAGAAGAGGTATAAGACATAGCCCTTGAGGAATATCTCTGGATGGGCTGATTCTCTTCTCAGTAGAACCAACACTTCTTTAGCTATCTTTGTATAGGATTCATTTGCAAAATAAGACTAAAATTGAGGGAAAGGGAAGGTAGTTAAGACACAAATCCAGGTTATAAAATCTAAGGAAAGAATATGAGCCTTTCATAATCTTTACTCATGCTTCTGGATTGATGAAATTCCCATCCCAGTTTCTTGTCTTCAGGCAAAAGGATAGTGTTTGTTTAATGTGAAGGGAGAGAAGGAGCAATCTAATCTCTTTTAATCTTATTTTACCACATTCGATCTAATTTTCTAATTCCCATCCTCTCCAACTCCTCCAGTGTTTTAACCCAGAATGTGGCTTCTTCTGGTCAAATAATTTAAAGACAATAGGAGTAAGAAAGGAATGGACAATGAGGAGATGGGATGGGGAAAGAAAAAAGTAAAAGTCAGCAATTTTGTCAAAATGACACTCCAAGGTTCTACAGTTTCTCCTGCTTTCAAGTTCAGGAACTTGAGGGAAATAGGAAGAAGGAAGGAGATATAGTAGCAGAAGGCTAGCTGTCTGCATGCCAACAAAATTCAGGTTCCATGTTACCTTTGATGTGCCAGCTGCCAAACCTGAGCCTCCATTTACTTTCCTTTCAAAATTCTCTAAGGGTGGGAGTAAGGGGGTGGGAGTTCAGATAGTCTGGGTCAGGAAAGGCAGATGGCAGTTTGGCAGCTTTTGATAATGTGACAACTCCAGGCAGCAAGGGAAATAAATAAGGTACAGAGTAAAGGATTGGGGAATGGTGGGGTAGGAAGAAGAACATCTCACTACGAGATCTGGATCTATCAGGAACTACTGATTCCATTCAATTGGACATATGTGGGGCATGAAAATCCCATAGAATTTTAATACATTTATAGTGTCAAATACCATGACTGATCTATTAGGTTGTTGGGCTCTAGTCAATGCCTCACCAATTTCATGATATGGAATAATCAGACAGAAAAGAGATGGTTATCCATTCTTTCCTTAAAAAAGTCTCTAGGAATAGACAGTAAAAAATTCCCTAAAACTATCACTTTTCTTAGAAGGTCAAATAATTGATGTCTGTTCATGTAAGTAATTCTCTCTGCCTTTCTGTCAAAAGACTTAAAAATGAGACACTATCTCACTTCAAACTAATCCTCCTGTGGAATTAAAAGACTTACCAGATAGAAGGGGGAACGGGGTGGTGGAGGTGGCTGGCGTCGGGGCCGGACTCCACAGAACGAGGTAGCCGGAAGGGGAGGGCTAGGGGGGCCTGAACGCAGAGTCAGAGTTTCAGGCTCATCCTTGGGAGCAGGTAATCGAGAAACCATGGTAACTTGTGAGGGAGCTGGGCCTGAAGCTGGAGCCAGGAGGGAAGATGGTAGAGGGGCCGAAGATATTGTCTGTGCTGGAGCCAGGGTCAGTGTCTGTGCTGGAGTTGGGCCCAGAGAGGGCACTTGAACTGGGGCTGGGGTCAGGTTCAGTGTCTGAGCGGGAGCCAAAGTCAGTGCATGAGTTGGAGGTGATCCCAAGGGGGAAGCTGGAGCCAGAGATAGAGTCTGAGCTGGAGATGGACCCAAAGCTGGTGTAGGTGCCATAGAGAGTGCCTGAGCCGGACCCAATGAAGGTATTGGGGCCAGAGAAAGAGTCTGAGTCGGACCCAAGGGGGAAGTTGGAGCCAAAGCAAGCGTCTGAGCTGGAGATGGACCCAAAGGAGTTGCAGGAGCCAATGAAAGTGTCTGAGCTGGAGATGGACCCAGTGGTGTTGTAGGAGCCAGTGAGAGGGTCTGAACTGGAGTTGGACCCAGGGGAGATACTGGAGCCAATGAGAGGGTCTGAGCTGGAGAAGGAGCCAGAGGGGGCACTGGACCCAGAGAGAGTGTCTGAGCAGAAGAGCTAAGTGGTGGTGCTAAAGCTGGAGCTAGGGTTAGTGTCTGGGTAGAAGGTGGACCTATTGAAGGTGTTGGGACTATAGCTGGTACCAGAGTCTGAGTTGATGATGGGGCCAGGACTGGAGTTGGGGCTGGCACCAATGAAGAAGTCGAAGCAAAGGTGGATACTGGAACTGATGATGGAGCTAAGACTGGAACCGGAGTCGGTGATGGAACCAAAACAGGAGTAGGGCCTGGTGATGGAGCCAGGACTGGAATGGGAACTGGTGATGGAAGTGGAGATGAAGCCAGGATTGCCGTTGGTGGAACTGGCCCTGGAGTCAGTGAAGAAGTCAGAGCCTGAGGTGCTGTAGATGATGGAGTCAGGATGGGAGCCTGAGTTGAAGATGGGGCTGATATTGTTGGAACAGGGGAGGCCAAAGCTGAAGCAGGAACCAGGACTGGTGCCGGTGCTGAAGCTCCAGTCAGGTTAGGACTTTGTACATTTGTAGAAGCTGATGTCAGAGTTAGAGGGTGGACTGGAGCCTGGGCTGCTGCAGGTGAAGGAGTTGTACTTAGGCCCAGTGTCAAGGCTGGAGCTGATGAAGCAACTCCTAATGGTGACTGGGCTGAAGCAGATGTTGAGACAGCAGAAGCCACAGGAGGCAAGAGAGATGGGGTTGACACTGAAACAGGAAGTGGAGCTAAGACAGGGAGTGGAGATGAGTTAGGGTTGGGAAGTGGAGTTGAAATTGAAATAGGGAGTGAAGTGGAACCTGAAATGGGGATGGGAGATGAGCCAGGACCAGTAAGTGAAGATGAGACTGGGATGGGAAGTGGAGACAAGATGGGACTAGAGAGAGGAGATGAGCTTGAGCCAGGAAGTGAAGTTGAGACTGAAAGGGGTGATGAAGAGATGGGGACAGGAGCAGAGCCAGGAACTGAGGCTGTGGAGAAAAAGCAGAAGATTTAGTCTAGAAGTCTATTTCTCTTACTCAACCTTTTCCAGTCCCGATTTTTCTAAATAGCATCTTAACTATCTGCTTTCCAGAAAGGATTCAGTAATCCTGCCCTTCCATATTACAGGTATATCAGAAATCCATTATAATTAAAATCATAGAATGTTAGAATTAGATGAGTTTTAAGGCTACCTAATTCAATCTATTTATTGTTATCCTCTCCCTCCTGCCCCACAAGAGGGCTAATGATTTGCCCAAATGTAGGATCTCTCCTAGTCCACTTTTCTTCCAACTCATTTTGCCAGACTGTTCTCCCAAAACGTTGCTCGATGTTCTTAATTCCCAAGATTCTAGCCAAATATCATGGGATCAGGATAAGACAGGTTTAAAACCAAGAGACCCCTCATTCCAAGGAGATTCTGTTTAAGAGCTCCAAGGTGAGTTTAATCACTATTTGAGGGGCTTGGCTTGTTAAAAGATCCCCAATGCATCCCGAAATTTGACCAACTGACAGAAGAACTGGTTTGGTGTAATGTAAGACTACAGAGCTGGAAATAGGATCTGGGTTCAATTGTAGACCTTAACACTTAACTCTGTGTGACCCTGGGCAAGTCCTTTAACTTCTCTAATTTCTTCATCTGTGAAATTAGAATAGTTGCACTACATACCTCATAAAGCTGTTGTGAGGAAAAACATATTATTAACCTTAAGGTGCTGTGCAAATATGAACTGTTTTTAAACAACTAATGAGATTCAATAAATTTACTCATTATGGTACTTTTTAATATAGCATATACCCTTTATGTCCTGCTACCCTTGTACTTTTTCTGCACTCAGTTGTATCTCAGCTAAGATTCTAGGTATTCTGGCTTTTGAAACTTACCAGTTGTCTCTGGTGGGGGACTATGCAATAGCCTGAGCAGGGGCCTGACCAGTGTGGGCAGAGGACCACGGGCAGGGCCTAGTGTAGGGGTAGGTAGCCGGCCAGAGGGAAGTGCAGGTCTTGGGGTCAGTAGTGCTGGAAGTCCAGAGCTGGAAGGCCGGGGTGGTGGGGCCAGCTGGGGTGAAGGACCCAATCCATCTCTAGGGGCCTGTCGAACTACAATCTTCACCACTCCTGAGCTGTTCACCATGGCTGGGGGCACTGTAAGAGGAAGCCATATTGAGAAGAAACCAGAAAATGTACAGAGTGCTGAATGAAAGAACTGATGATAAGACATCAGAGCTACTGCAAGGGGAAGCAGCATTATGGGAAAGCTATATGGGATGGACAAACTCAGGATTGGGAATTGGTCAGACAAAAGCCTAAGGGATACCTGCAGGGACCAAGGCTGGCATGGGGATGAAGATGAAGCTAAGAGCCTCACCCTGGTTGGCAGCAAGCGGGAGGCTGAGACCAGTAGGGGCAGGGGTGGTGCTGGGGGTCGAAGAAGGCAGCACAGAGACAGGGGTAGGGCCAGGGGTCGGGGCCACTGCCTGGATGAGAGCCACATGGGCAGGCTGGCTGATGATTTGGTGCTGCCCCCCTGCTGACACCAGGTGCACCACGTTCCCTGAGTTAGGTAAAGAGAGAAAGAAAGAGAAAAGAGAAAAATAGGGAAAGAGAGAGAGGTAAAGAGGAGGGAATAGAGAGAGAAAGGGGGAAAAAAGAGGAGATGGGGAGAATAAAGGGAAGGAGAGAGATAGGAGAGAAAAGAAAGAGCGAGAGAAAAATGGGGGAGGGAGGCAGCTGTCAACTGGGGAAGGCAGGGGTGAGAGTAAGAATAAGAGAAAAAATAGAGAAAGAGGAATACATCCCCATATCAAGAACCTCTTTCTTCCTTCTTTTATTAAGGCCTCACAAAAATCTGTTCCCCTCAGTGCCACCCACCCTAGGCTGCCTACTATGTGGAAGAAGACACAATGAGGTTGAAATTCAAAAAGGAAGAAAAGCAGAGACAAGGTGAGGAAAAGAAGGCAGAGGGCAGGGCAGGACAGGGGGTGGGTTTTACCTACTTTGCAGCGGGCGGGGCTGCCCCACAGCAAGTTGGCGCACCTGGGCACCAGTCAAAGTCAATTTGTTGCCCTGGATCTGGAAGGTGAGGGGTTTACTGCCCCCTGTACTGGCCACTGGCCGCTGTGCTAAGGAGGCCAACTGCCCAATGCTCACCACCTCACCAGCTGTGAGACAAGAGAAAAAAGAAGCTTATTGCTTGTTGGCCCTCTATACTAGCCACATCCCCTTGATCCAAAACAGAGATTCTGTACGTTCTGGGTCCTCCCTTGAGGTCCTATGTTATTTTTTGACACCAACCCACTAAATACTCACCCCATCCTAACAAATTCCAATCTCCCTCCCTGACACCCATTTCTCCCTTTCCAGAATTCAAGTTCTTCCTCTCACTGGGACTGAATACCTTCCCTCTGCAGTCCTTTCCCTCACCTCCTCCCCCATCCCTGAGTCATTCCAAACTGTGCAAGACTCACAGGGCAGGCGTGCTTGCATGTCAGGGGAGAGGATGAGGCGCTGAGGGCCCGGGGTTGGAGGAGCTGCAGCTGGGAAGGCATAGCCAGGTGGCACCGTCAGGGGCTTTAACAGGCTGGATGAACCAGGTGGAGCAGAGGGGCTCAGGCGTACTGGGGCAGGTGGAGATGGCTTCAAGGGCAAGGCTGGGGTGGGGGGCCTTGGGGTTCCACCCAGAACCCCCAGAGGGGGTGGCAGCACTGTGGATACAAAGTAGGGGACTATCAGAACTGTATGTAGTCTGTAGGTTTAGTCTAGTCCCAGAAGCCTCCATGGTCCCTTCCATCCCATCCAAACCACTCCTTAGTCCCTTTCCCTGACCATTTGTTCAAGTCCCATTTGCTCCCTACTTATTCCCAGACCCAAGTAGAACATCTGAACTATCCCAACACCTTGGCTCCTTTGCAACTCACCCTGGGGGAGGGGACCACTGTTTGGCTGCAGAGGGGGTAGCAGGACTGGGCCAGGGGGCCGGGATGTTGGGCTAAGCGGAGCCCCAGGGGATGAGGATGACACCAGTAGTGGGGCTGGCAGCACTGGAGGGGTTGGGCCAGGGGTAAGCTGGGCTGAGTGCTCAGGGCCTGGAGGAGGTCGGGCTGGGGCAGGGCTCAAGGGTGTCCGTGGGCTGTTCACCACAACTACTGTCCGGCCTTCTGGCTTTGGCACTGGCTGCAGCATCCTATCATAGAAAAAAACCAGAAAGAGAAGATGAAGCAAAAAATAAGTAATACATATATAAAGGAAAGGAAAAAAGAAACAAATATATAAAACATAAGAGGAAATCCAGATAAGACTTAAGAAGCAGGTAAAGTAAGAAAAAAATCTTAGAACAAACCAACCCATAATTATTTCCTAGGTCTCTCTTTAGAATTCTCTATCTCCTATCAGAATAATACTTTACCTGTCCCAATTCCCTTTTAATTTGCCATTAGCCCTAGTACCTGTTAACTTTCATCTTGACAGGCTTGGGACGGGGAGGGGGATCCGGAGCAGTGGCCACCTCCAGTAGTACCCGGCGAGAGAGGCGATGCCGGGGCAGAAATGTGTCAGCCTCATAACGAGATACTCGGCCCTCCAGTCCAATCAGGTCAAAACGGCCCATGTCCACCCGCTGTCATCAGAGGAGTCAGAGAAAGACAGAAGAAGTCAAAAGTCAACCAAGTAACTAGAAGTTGGTAGGCTGAGATGAGGTAGAGCAGTCAGCATGGGAAGAGAGGAAAAGTTCAAGGGTCAGAAGTCAGTCACTCAGAAAACTGAGTATTGGGTTGGGGACATAGTAAAGTGACTATTAATAGCTAAGAACAAAATCAGGAAGGAGTTACTTACTTGCAGGGGATGGGTGTCTGTGGCCTGAAGCACCAGTGAAGCAGTGCTAAAGCAGATGCCAGGAGTGATGAAAGGAGACGTCACAGGCCGTGGATCAAACAAATTTGGATGGTTGCAGACTTTACGTAACTGCATTAAGATGTTAATGACACTCATGAAGTGACCAGTGGCGAGTGTCTCCTTGGTACTGTCATGAAAAGGAGAAAAACATGGGTAAGATTCCAGAAATTTCTTTCTGTTGCCACTTGGACAAAAACTCATTACTTGGAAGTCTAGCACCTATGCTTATGACCTTGGAGAGAGACTCACGTAGCCTGTGCCATGAAGTCATCATAAAGACAGCGCTGCCGCTTTGATAGACGGCAACGGATCACATGTTCATATTTTTTAGGCATCTGCTTTTCAACATCCACCTTAACCCGGCGCAGTAAGAAGGGGCGAAGGACCTAGGGCAAAACAAGCAAAGCACAAGTTTGAAGACCACTATGGGAAAACCTGGATTCCATGGCTACCCCAACAGGCTCATTTTGAGTTCCACCTAAGATCATCTTGCCTCCTCTATGTTACAACCCAAATCCTCCTGCCAAATGGGAGTGGAGGTGGAGTGGGAACGATGGTTGTTAGTAACTCTCTTCCTTTACTTAAGAGGCCCTGTGGGTATGTTCCCAACCCTTGAGGTCAACCTTTCCAGCACCCTGGAATATTTTTAACGAAAATGTTAAAAGAGTATAAAGAATACTAGATATTGTTTAGTTCAACTCCTTCATTTTATGGAAGAAGTTGAGACCAGAAAAGTTCAAATGACTTGTCTGAAGTTAATAAAAGTAAATGGCAAATCAGAACTTGACTTCTTTCAAGTTCATTGCTTTTTCACTATATTTTATTCTACCCTCTAGTTGTAATTTCTAAAATCTTGTCTTAGAATCAATACTATGAATTGGTTCTAAGGCAGAAAAGCAGTAAGCACTAAGCAACTAAGGTTAAGTTACTTGCCCAGGGTCACACAGCTAGGAAGTATCTGAGACCAGATTTGAACCTGGGACCTTCATCTCCAGACCTGGCTCTTTAACTTGGGACCTTCCATCTCCAGAATTGGCTCTTTAACCACAGAACCATCTAGCTGCCCCCACTAATTGTGATTAAAAAAAAAGTAAATCTAAACGTATACTACTTTAAAAAATTTTGCTATGTTTTGTTTGGATCCAACAAAAAACTTCCTGACACATCCCAAAACAATCATCCTTACAAAGTCCATTTCCTAAAGAAACTGTATCATTTATAATACACACAAAAGAGATGTGCCCCTCTAAACTTTGTTGGTATGGTACAAACACTGACTGTTCTACCTGAGCAAAGCATTATGGTCTTTCTACACCAACTTCATATTTTAATTTACTCTTCCTTCCTTTTACCTTGTGTAGTCGTTTGACTAGTCCCTCATTGTACTCCTGACTGCCTTCAATCATGCCAGTCAAGGGATTAGAAAACCATTCCTTAAACTCTCGGTGGGACTGGAAGACGTGGGGCATCAGGAAGTGCATCAGGGACCACAATTCCATGAGGCTATTCTGCAATGGTGTCCCTGTCAAGAGCAGACGGCGCTGACTACAGGAAAGCACAGAAGAGAGAGCAAGAGGGTCACTGTAAGGCCTTGGAGATTCAACCTGTTTTTTTTGGGACTTCCTCCCAGAAATAAGTAGATGGTTAGGTTGTTCTTGCCAAATCCTGAGACTTCCCCCAAATTTTCCCATCTTCACCTGTTGAAGTTAAGTAGCGACTGCCATCGCTGAGACTTGAAGTTCTTGATATTTTGTGCCTCATCTAAGATGAGGTATCGCCAGTTCTTTCGGCGGAAGGCCTGGTGGTCCTGCAGCACCAGCTTGTAAGATGTAATACAAACATGGAAGGCATTGGGCTTAGTCCAGCCCTGTGGGACCAGAAAAGAAGAGAAATGAATAAGAAATAAGAGGGTGAGGGAAGGAATACTAGGAAGGGAGGAACAAAGGCCTTCTAGGGATCAAGGGTAGGAAGGAAGAAAGAAAACAATTTTTGAAAAGAAAAAAAAGATGTACAGAAAGAAGAGACGAGGTCATCAAGGAAGACAGAATCACAGAAATCAGAGGAGATCAAATAAGAGTGGCAAAGATCTTATTAACCTGCCGCTTGAGCTTCCTTTCTTTTTGAGCTCCATAGTAAGTAAGAATTTTAAAGCTGGGGCACCAACGCTTTAGTTCCATCTCCCAGTTCAACATCACACTGGTGGGGACAATGATCAAGTGGGGCCCCCAATTACCTATTCAACAATAAAGAGGGAGATTAGAGACAAGGCAATGAAGCTCTGAAGTCCCAGAATATTTCACTCTTCCCCAATGAGGTCCTCAGTTATCCTTATTTTGTTGTCCAAAGTCCAACTTCCCAGTTCCTGTTGTCCTTTCAAAATATCAGTCTCATAGCAATTGGCCTTGGCTTCTAAACACCAGACTTCACTCCCCCCTTTACCCCCCCCCACTCTCCCCACCCCTGTATTTATAGTTTTTATTCCTTGGTCAGATGGGTAACCAGATTACTGGTTAAATAGTTTAAATACCCATCACCCACATTTAAACTTCCCATTCCCACCTTTCCCACTTGATGACACAAGGATTGCTCTCAAGGACATTATGTGGGGCCTGAAGGGAAACAACTTCCCTCTATAGCAGGGGTCGCAAACGTATGGCTCTTTCTGCAGGAGCCATAAAGTCAATTTTTTTTTCAGGAGCTGTTACAGGAGCGCACTGTGAGCACTGTACGGCTCTCAAGAAATTACATTTTAAAAAAATGTGGCATTTATGGCTCTCACGGCCAAAAAGGTTGCCGACCCCTGCTCTATAGCATCAAGACAAAGTCCCCAGATATAGATTCTTTCCAGGGTTACCCTTCTCGCAGGCCAAGTGTGCCAGCAGGGAGATTGTCTGGATCGTCTTCCCTAGCCCCATCTCATCAGCAAGGATGCCATTGAGTTTCTTCTCATACATAGTGACCAGCCAATCCAGCCCAATATGTTGGTACTCACGAAGCTGGCCCCGAAGCAACAGGGGGATTGGAGTCTTCACCTGGTAGAGAAGGAAGAAAGAAAAGGGATGGTTTGGAGGAATAACTAGAGCAAGTGTTTGAGTAGGAATAGGAACAAATTATGGTTGGGAGACATGGAAGACAAAGACAGACATGGATGAGGGAAGATAAAGATAGAATTAGTTGTACCTGGGTGGTAGCCAGGGTATAGCCCTTGGGTTGGAGGCTCTCAGCAGCAGCAGCAATATCAGTTATTTCCTTCTTAGGGCCCAATGATGGAGGGGGCCCTGGGGCAGCAGGGCCACTGTCTCCCTTGACTTCACTCCCTTCTTCATCCTGGGCCAGAAGATACTCTACTCCAAAGTCATCATCTTCCTCTTCTTCTTCTTCATCTGCTCTGTTTCTAGGCTGGGCCTCCTCAGACTGCTCAGATACTTCTGACTCTGATTCCTCCGAGTCTGAATTCTCACTTGCCTCTTCCTCCTCTGAAACATTTTCTTCTTCCTCCTCAATTGGTTCCTCAGCTTCTGTGTAGACAGGGTCAGGAGTCAGATCTCCCCACACCTAATCCTCAACTACAACTTCTACTTCTAGTCCTTTCCATCTCAAAATCCATGATTCCTTAAATCCCCACATACCAGATTGACTGCTACTATCCTCATGGGGATGCCTTTCCTCTTCCTGATCTTGTTCACATTCAGAGCTGGTAGCATTGTCTTCATCTTCATCATCTTCACTGCTCCCTGAGCCTGGGACTGAAGCATCTGAAGCATAGGCCCCTGCATACTGCTGTAGCAGCTCCTCCACTGAAAGTTCTCCTAGAGGACATACTGGGATCAGCCTTCTATTTCCTCTCTAATGTTCCTCTCTAATGTCCTTGTTGTCTCAGCCTCTTTGGCCCCACAAATGCTACAGTCATTGATCCAGACTGGGCAGGGGTGAGGGGACTGAAGGGTTTACTTTCAGCACCAGCTACCAAATCCTAGCCCCACAGTTGGGGTGGATCTGTGAAAGTGCTGTATTTCCAAAAGAAGTAAGCTTTTCAACTTGTACAGAATCTTGTCCCTACTTCCCTTCCTTACCTTCTCGGGCCAATTCACTGAGTTCTGTGGCATGGTCTACCTCCCCTGCCAGTTGTTCCTCAGCTGCTATTGTATCTTCTTCATCCTCCGCTAGGAAAAGGAGCAAACAAAGTCAGTGGTGGAGAGAAGTCAAATATACTACCCAAGTAAGAAAAAAACAAGAATTTGAAGCACTTATAAGGAATGATGAAATGGAGGATTTCTATATGAACTGGAAAGACCTCCATGAACTGATGGGAAGCAAAATGAGCAGATCTAGGAGAACATTGTACACATAAAGTAAAACATTGTGGAACAATGAAATGTATTCAACTTTGGTACTAATAGCAATGAAATGATCCAGGACAACCCTGAGGGACTCATGAGAAAGAATGCTATCCATATCAAGGGAAAGAACTGTGGGAGTAGAAATGCAGAAGAAAGCATATAGTTTTAGCAATTGTTTATATGGGTATATGATTTGGGGTTTTGGTTTTAAAAAATTACTCTATTACAAAAATAAATAATACGCAAATAGGTATCAAGTGGTAACACATGTATAACCCAATAAAATTGCTTATCAGCTCCAGGAGGGGGACAGAAGAGAGGTGGGAGGCAACATGAATCATGGAACCATGGAAAAATATTTAATAATACAAAATAAAATTAAATTAAGACAAAATAAAATAAAAAAAATAAAAAGAAATTGAAGCACTAACCTTCATCTTCATCAGCCCTGAACTCCTCATCTTCTTCATCAGGATGCCATAGCTGCTTGTTACGATGAGTGACAGTTGTTGGGTGCTTCCTCTAAGTGGAGAATGAAGAAGGTCAGGAAGTCAGTTTAGGAGCAAAGGAAATAGATTTTAGTTCAGATGCCACAGAATGACTCCTAGTCCTACTGTTCCCACAAGTCACTGATGCCACAGGCATAGCCAGGGCAAGAGAGCAACCAAGGAATTTTACTTTTAGCACCAGCTACCAAGTCTCATCCCCATTGCCTGGGGGAAGACCTGTGGAAGTGCTGAATTGTAGACAACCACCCCATACTAACAACAAAACACTTCCAATGCAAACCCCAACCTTCTTCAAATTTAGATATCAGAATCAGAATCACAGGTTTTAAGTTGGAAGAGATCTCAGTGGACATCAACTCCAACTCATCAGAGAATGAATTCTCTCAGGAACATACATGCCACTGAACAAATAACTCCAGTGAGTACCTCCACTATCTCCTGAGGCTAAATACTAGGAAGCTGCTTCTTATATGAAACCTAAAATTGCCTTTGCAACTTCTATACACTGGCCTAGGGACTACAAAGAAAAAGTTTATTTCTTCTTTCAAATGCTAGTCCTTCAAATACATGAAGACAGCTATCACATCCCCTTTTAAGTTTTCTATTTTCCAGGATAAAACCCTCAAGTGTCTCCAACCATATAGGAATCAATCCTTCTATGACTTTGAATCCCTTCATCATCCTGGCTGCCCTCCTCTGAACTGTATAGTTCATCAATAGCATTCCTAAAATGGGACCAGGACTGAACCTAATATTCTAGAGGTAATTTAACAAACCACGGCAGAGTACTGTAGGAACCTCCAGAGTTACTCCCCTTATTACAAAGGAGGTTCTAGAACAAGGCCCAGACTCCACTACTCAAAATCAAAGTCCACTGACTGATCTTATTTTCAGGCTCTTGACACGTAGACTCAAATCGTTCCCAAAATCCACAATACATCTAAAATTCACCCTTTTTCTCTACCCTGTCCCTTTTTCTTGTACCTTCATGCCCTGGGAAGGTTCCTCTTCTTCACCATCCTCCTCCAGAACTTCTTGGGAATCACCATCACTTGATGAAGGGACCTGGGTGGGACTGGAGGGTGCAACCAGCAGCTGGGGGGGCAAAGAACGTAGTAGCTCTTCCAAAGGCAGCTCTCCCTCACGACGAAGAAGTTCAATCTCACGCCTCTGTGTCTCTGCATCATTGCCCTCTTGTTGCTCCTCAACCTCAATTGTCTCTTCATCATCTTCTTCTTCTTCTTGTGGCTGAAAGTCCCCATCTGGCACATGAAAAACAAGTTTAGAGACTTGAAGCTAACTAAGTAAACATGGGGTTGGGTTGTTTTGGGAAGGGAAGAAAGGTAAGTTGATCCAACAACACCCACCTTCATCATCAAGCTGGGGGAGGACAGGAGGTGGGGGACTAGAAGCAGCTGAACCAGTGTGAGAAGAACCAAGGCCAGGGGAAGAGCCAGCTTTGCTTGGGGTTGGGGCAAGGGGCTGATTGAGGCTCTGGCTCAACAGATCAGAATACTTCTCCGTTTGGCCCACAATGAAATCAAGTTGAAGGTCTAGGGCTTTTTTTCGCTTTTCCTCTAATCGAGACTGCTGTTTGAACTGCACCACCTATGAAAAACGAGTAAGAAGGAATCTGGGTCAGAGCTACTACATGATATGATCCCTAAAGATAGGGCCTATGTTTTCTCCATAACTTGTCTACCTCTTGCCACTCAGTACCAGCTAGGACCTACATGAATAACAAAATTGAAACTGGAGAACTCTGATATTAAGGTGGCCCTTCTTGCCAAAGTCAACCTCTCTGTATGTGGCCTTGATCCTATGGTTCTGATTCCAGCCCAGCCCTCACACCTATCATCCAGAAAAGTAATGCCTATGGAGAAAAGTCCAGTCACTTATCCCAAGTAATTGCCATCCAACTGCCACAATGACAGGCAAGCCATCCTGTCTAGATGTATTGGGAGACTTGGGGGAGAAACAGGAGACAGCATGTACTAGATGAATCAGACCCCTACCACTGCCTGGAGAGACTTTAGATCCTGATGGGTGTGGATAGAATTTGCTCCCCAGGACTCTCTTAATCAGTATCTCATTTTCATGCTCATGCTGAATGCGGAACACACACTGTGTACATACATAGGATAAAGTTTTGGGGTTACCCCACCCCTCTGGTTCTTTCTCTTTTTTTTTCTGATCTTGGCTGCTGAAGCTGGCTTTGAGCCAGGCAGTAGAATTTACTCACATGGTCTTACTTTTGTTAGATAATTAGGTTTTATGCTTCTATTTCTTTTTTTAATTTCTTCTACTTCAAGTAATTATTAATAAAATTTATAAAATTAATACTTGGAGTTATTGATATTAATTTAAATCAGTGATTCCCAAAGTGGGCACTACCGCTCCCTGGTGGGTGCTACAGCAATTGGGGGGGGGGCGCGCAGTGATGGCCATAGGTGCATTTATCTTTCCTATTAATTGCTATTAAAATTTACAAAAAAATTAATTTCCATGGGGCTAAGTAATATTTTTTCTGGAAAGGGGGCGATAGGCCAAAAAAGTTTGGGAACCACTGATTTAAATCTTACAATGGAGAAAACTGGGGACCCTGACAGCTAAGAGCCTTGGAATAGCACTTCCTCCAGCTTAGGGTCCTTAGCTATTATCCTAGGAAGAAACCCCTATGGTGATGCAGAAAAGAAAGTTCTTGGCACTGTCAAATAGTTCAACAGCAGAAATCGATATGATTTTGTCAGTGGAAATGTTATCAAAGAAGGAACCATTAATATCTGCTCTCCTACTGTACCCTGAAGACAATGGAATTTTTCCATCTAATTTACAACTGAAACCTTCCATATATAATATAGTCTCTCTAATTAGAAGGTGAACTCCCTGAGACCTGGGACTGTGTTGTTTTTCTATTTGTAATCCCAATGCTTAGCACAGGGCTTTGCACATAGTAAGTGCTTAATAAATACTTTATTCATTCACATTCAAATTCCCTTTTGCCTGCTTTGGCAGATTGCTCTCTTTTCCCACTTCTGGACAATCTTTAATCTCTTCCTTTCCATTAGTATCTTCCATGCTACCTACAAACATATCCAGGCCATTCCAACCTTAAAAATCTTCTCTGGATCCTAACCATCCTTCTCAAACTATCACCTTATATTCCTCAAGCCAAACTCTTAAAAGCTATCTATATTTGCTTCTTCTACTTCCTCTTCTCTAACTCCTTTCTTAACCCTTTGTAATGTATAGCTTTCAAATAATGAAGTTCTCTCTCTAAAGTTACCAATGCTAAATATGACTGCATTTTTTTCAGTTTATATCCTTCTTGACTTCTGGTACTAATACTATAGATCACCTGCTTCTCTAGTATACTTTCTCATCTCTAGATTTTTGTGACATATTCTCTCTCGTTTCTTTTTATCCCTTCCTAATGTTTCCTTTAATCATCTATGGCAGGTCCTCTAACTGGATATCCTGTAGGCATCTCAAAATCAACAGCCCAAACAGAACTCATGATCATCTTTCCCACTAAATCTACCCTTCTTCACAACTTTCCTATTACTGCTGAGGGAAATCTGCATCCTAGTTATTCAAGCTCTTATTCTTGATGTATTTTTTTTTTTAAACCCTTACCTTCCATCTTGGAGTCAATACTGTGTATTAGCTCCAAGGCAGAAGAGTGGTAAGTGTGGGCAATGGGGGTCAAGTGTCTGAGGTCAGATTAGAACCTAGGACCTCCCTGTCTCTAGGCCTGGCTCTCAATCCACTGAGCTACCCAGCTGCCCCCTCTTGATGTATTTTTGATTCTTTATTTTCACCACATTATCTCTCACTTAAAATAAATCTTTTAGTGGGGCAGCTGGGTAGCTCAGTGGAATGAGAGTCAGGCCTAGAGACAGAAGGTCCTAGGTTCAAATCTGACCTCAGACACTTCTCAGCTGTGTGACCCTGAGCAAGTCACTTGACCCCCATTGCCTACACTTACCACTCTTCTGCCTTGGTGCCAACACACAGTATTGACTCCAAAATGGAAGGTAAGGGTTAAAATAAAACAAATCTTTTAGTTTCTCCCCTTACATCTGCCTTTTCACTACATTCATAGTCACCACCCTCATTAGGTCTGTCATATCTTTTGTCCTGGATTATTGAAATGATCTTCTAGTCTCCCTGCCTCATATTTCTCATTTTAATCTAAAATTCACAGTTGCCAAAGTGATTTTCCTAAAGCACAAGTATGATGACAGTTTCCCACTACTCAATAAACTCTGATGACTTAATGCTAACTCAGGTGTTATAAAGTCTTCTATTTGGTATTTAAAGTCCTTTACAAATTGGCTAAATAAACCTTTCCAGACTTCACACATTATTCTCTTTTACATATTAAGCAAATAGTGCTCTTATACTAGAATCTATTTCTCAACTCTCTGCCTCTCCTCTACTTGCCCCCTTACAACTAAATCTTAGAACTTGGTTTCCTTTAAGAATCAGTTAAAAAACCATCTTCTAAATAAAACATTTTCTGATCCCACAGCTACTTGCATCTATTCCCAACCTCAACTCTCAATTATCTTGTATTTATTTTGCATATACCTATAAATTCACATCTTGCTCTGATAAAACGTAAGTTTCTTGAAACCAGAAACTGTTTCACTTTTGTTGTTACATTTTCAGTGCCTAGTACATACTAGGTATTTAATAAATATCTATTGATTAGATTGATAAAGCTTTAGAAATTGATTGGAGTAGAAAGATAGTTTTCTCCCATATTACACAGGTAGAAGTTTTCTGACAATCCAAGGACATGGCCAAGTCCAAAAGCATTCCCATTTCTCTACACTCCTACCTTTTCCACATTGCTCCAGAACTGCTTCACTTCCTTGGCAATGGATGAGGCAATTCTTCGTAATTTGGCCTGCTCTTCCCGCTTAGCCCGTTCTTCCTTCTGCCGCTGCTCCTCATGATGACGAATTACCATCCGTACTACCTGGTGTAAGAAGTATATAAAATTGATATCAACAGTAAAAATTTGTCCCCCATGTTTCCTCAACCTCCTCCACATAGGAGAGAGTGGTAAAAATAAAAGAATTTTGGTGATTAAAATATATCTAAATACCTACAGGTGTTAGAGCTTACCTCTCGAACATTCCCTTCTGTCCAAAATAGCAGTATGATCCTAGCATGTTTCTTTCAACCTTCCCTTTAGGCCTTAAGAGATTTCTTCAACTTAAATATTATCAGAGCATGGAATTCAGTCTGAAAAACGAGGGGGAAAAGGGTGCCTACCTTACGAGCCACACCCCGTTTCCATCGGCGTTCCTGAGCAAAGTCAGCAGAGAGCCACTGCATTTCTTCACAAAGGTAGTCCCAATGACCCTTGGGTCGGGCTGGTTCGGGAACCTTGGGCAGTCGCCTTAGTGACCAGAAGCCTTCTTTGCGAAGCTCTGCAATTCGTGTTTCTATCTCTGCTTCCTGATAGAATAAAGAAACATCAAGGCCAATGGCTCCCAAACATAAACATTTCACAGAAATGCACTTAAGAGATGAGTGAATATATATATCAAAAGGATGTTCCCAGAGACACAAGGATAAAGACTTTTTCTTACTCTGTCCTTGTTCTAAAGTTCTTGAAAACACTGCACTAAGTTTCCCTCCTTGTTGCCTATTCTTTTCCCTAGAAAAATTTCCCAGGAAGACTTAGCTCAAAGGAGAAGACATGTAATGATAGAAGAGAAATTAAGATGGAGGAAGAAGTACTGAGAGGAAATGCAGAAAGCAAAAGCTAGATGCTGATAGTGAGGATGAGAAAACATGGATCCTAGAAGTATAAGAGAAAGGAAATGGGCAAATACAACAAACGGATATGGCTATGACTGTGGTGAGAAGATTCCCAAAGGAGATTTGCTAACCATCAAGTACTGATGGGGGTGGGCCTGAAAATACATACATGCTTGGCCTGTTCAGCAATCTCAGCATGGCTTTTCTCCCACTTAGGACCCTTACTGGCTGGATCAGCAGGATGGGATAAGCCAAGTCCAACCAGTGGGACAGAGGAGACATCAGTGGGACCAGGAGGCCCATCCAAGGAGGAATCCTGGGCCAGGTGTTGAGGAGAGATGCCACCTGCCCCACTGGAGGCTGGGGAGTCAGTTGAGGCTGGGGAAACAGGGTTGCTTCCTGTCATGCTGTCTGATACCATCTGTTAAAGAAGTGGAAGAAAACTGAATAGATTTTAATGGGTACCATAAATACAACTGGTTTCTTGTTCTTCACCCCAGGAAGTACTATACTTCCTATCAGAAAATAATGGCCTACTTCAATAAACATGTATTATGCTTATACTACGTGCAAGAGATTTCCAGGTATAAGAACAGAGATAAAATCAAAACCATTCCTACTCTCAAGGAACTTATATTCTGTCAGAGGATAGGACATTACAAGATAATTTGAAGAGGAAGAATTATTTTCAGGGGTTATTTTCTCCTCAAAGCAAAGCCATTTTGTTCTGACTCCCATTTCTCTCACCTTGGAACCACATATTAGAGGAGAAAAGTCTCTCCCCTTCATACCTCTGTCTGAAGAACTGGAAGTTGAGGGTGGGCAGGAGAGGGGCTACTTTGCATTGTCCCACTCCTGGGCTCCACGTAGGGTGCCTGGAGGATGACGGTATCTTCGTCACCACTGCTGCTAGCCGAGGGGCTGGCGTCCGGCTGCAGGGCATGCTGGGAGCTGGCCTCATTCTGGGCCACCGGCCACCGGGACCCACTGTCCAGGGCCCGGGGCCCCCCAGGGCGTCCCAGCCTCCGTTCGGGTCCACTGGCCTCTGGAGTACCTATTTTGAATGAGTGGGAAAGAAGATAAGAAGGAATCACAGCCATTTCCCAGGAATAGAAGCAATGTAAGGAAACCTCTTTACTCCTAATTTCTAAAGACCAGAGCAGAAACCCACTTTATTCACTTTTCATTCAGAGTACTAGAGTTTACACTGCCCCTTTAATAATGAAGCCAATCTCTCCTCAGAGAAAGCACATTCAAATATTATGTCACCCTTCAATACAGAACCCCAAAAATCCTGCCCCCAACCAGCACTTAGAGATGCTGCTAACTGCCCTCCACTAAATACTATTTTTTTCTTAAAAAGGGATCTTACCTGTGTGAGCTGAGACCACACCCGCCGTGAAAGTCTGCACTTCCACGGTGCCGCTGTACCAAAGGAGAACACACCTAAAATGAGAGTGAGGGCAAAGAAGTCATTGATTTTGAGGAAATACTTCCTTATAAACTCATATATCCTATTCTACCTGCTTTTGAGTTTTTTAATGTATCTGAAGTCAATAGAACAGAAAAAATTCCATTGAGAATTTTGAGGAAGAAAGTTCTCCTGTTACAGAGCACTATGAAAAAAAGAATGCAATGAGGGAATAGGAATAAGTTTCTGCCACCCAAAAGAGAAAAAAAGATACTTTTGGAAAAGAAAGGTTTAAAAACTCTGTACAGTCTGTTTAGGGCAAAGAACCGTAGACTCTATGAAAAGGAAGATTCTTGCATACAGGAAAGGTAAATAGAATAGGTACAAAGATGACTTTTTCAGCCAATGAAGGTCTCTGGGTTTCCCAGGTTTGTTCATAACAAACTACCAGTTTTGATGACTGGGCCCCATGAATCCTTGACCAGCTGGTTTCGCAAATACATTTTCTTTGCAGAAATAATACCAGAGGTCAGATTACAGGAGGATTCAGATGGGGAAAATATCTAACAGGAAAAGCTCCATACCCGAAGTTGGGAAGATTAACCTTTAAATGCTGGGAAATGACCAGGTTTTAAGACATTCCTGCTCCATCTCAATCCCCGTACCTCACCTCACCCCGAAATCTTGACTACTGGGTCTAGTTGACCTCTTCAACCCGACATACTGCTGTACCTAACCAGAGAGAAACACTTCGGTGTCCCGAGTCCCGGCCCCCAGACTCCAACCCCCGCCCCCTACCACCTCCAGCTCTGACCCTTTCTGACCTCTGACTTCTTTAACCCACATTACCAACTAGCTCCTCCCACTTATTTGCCCCTCCCCAACTCCGCCTTTCTATCCCGGGTGCGCGCATACGGGTCCGCGGAAGAAGAGGAGGGGTTCGCAGAAGGCGCGCACAAACACACACAAACACACACTACACATACGGCTCCCCCCCCACACACACCCCAAGTTAGAACAGGCAGCGCGTGCGCGACAGGGGGTGGGGAGACCTGGCAGGGTTGCCCAAGCAAAAGGGCTCCCGCCCAAATCAATCTTCACACTGAGGGTAAGGGAAGGGGGGATGGGGGAGGTAGGAGGAACACAGGGTCGGGAAAACAGGACTTGGTGCCTCGCCTAACCCATCACTAGTACACCAGGGGGAAAACAGAGAGGAGAGGGGAAAGACAGGTGAGCTTTAATAAGGCCCCCCCATCCACCTACCCACTCAAGTGAAGAAACGGAGATGGGCACGCACAAACCCTGCCCGACCCACGCTCCCCTACCCACTCCCTTCCTGCGCGCTCGTAAGGGAAAGGGAGACAGGGCGAAAGGAGGGGTCACGGATACGCGCGGCCAAGAGCGCACCTGGATCTTGCGCTCTCCTTTCAGACTCGCTCACCCGTGCACGCGCGCGGAGGGCGGGAAAGAGGGGACAGGATAAAACGCCGGTGCCCCGTTTGGCCCGCCTGGCCTCTCTGTCCCTCTCTATGGGCGCGCGCCGGCAGTCTCGCGCACTGGCCCCGGGGCCCGGCCGGAGATGCGCGCGCAGCAACCCGGGAAGGGGCGGGGGAGGGAGGAGAGCGAGGATGCGCGCGCAATCATTCGTCGTCGAGGGGTGGGGGAGGGACAGACGGAGGGAGGAGGGGAATCAGCCATCTTGTCTCCCTCTTACCTGCGTCCTCGGGGGCGCGCGCGCCACCCCCCCGCCGGGAAAAGGGGGAGGGGGGAGGGTTTCTTTCTGTCTTCGCGGCCGCCCTAGGTCCCACAGGGCCTGCCGGTACTGCCGCTATCCTGTCTCCACTTCCAACTCTTTAGACGCACTGATGTGGGAGGGCGGTGGGGGGGAGGGGAGATGCCACTCCCCACGAACCGCCGCCGCCGCCACCGCCGCTCCAGAGGCCTCACCAAAATGGCCGCCGCCGCCTTCGGCCGCCACCACCACCACCACAGATCACTGCCGCTACAGCCGCCGCGGCCCGTCCTCTCGCGATAGATTGTGTAGCGGGTGCGAGAGCAAAGGGGGAGGGAAAGGGAGGAGACGCGCGTGCCAGAAGGAGGTGATGGCTTGTTGGGCCGCGAGGGTTCTTGGGAAATGTAGTTCTCCACTGCGTGTGTCAAACTTTAATATATCTTAAGCTTCCTTAACACAGAAATTAAAAGGTTAACTAAACTTTCTAGGCAATATTGCAAAATACCTTCATTTTTCCAGTCTTTTTCTAGTTAACTATACCCGGGACCCTCCATACCTTCTTTGAACCATTTCTCTAGTCTCCCAATAATAAAACATGTATGTAAAATCCTATATGAACCCTTCAGAAAAGACAAAGAATGCAATAAACACCTAATCATAAATGCCATGTGCATTCCCATTTTTGCTTATGATGTCCTAGTATAACTTGTCTTTCATTACCTCCTCAATTTTCTAATGGTACAATATCCTTCAAGATCTAGCTCAACTCTTACCTCTTTGAAGACTTCTCTGACAGCTCTGATCCATGTGGTCCTTGCCATAGGCTTGAATTACTACTTTATTTTCTAAACTTTACTTAATTTTTAAATTAACATACATTTACTTTATAATTACCACAACTCATTTATTTTTTTCATGTGTTTGTTATCTTTTTTTTTTTTTTTTTTACATTTCCATAATTCTCTCCCCAGGATCTATAACTCTCCCCGGCAAAGAGCTATTCCATATAACAAAGAGTATTTTTAAACACAAAAAACCTTGTAAGGAATATGTATAATTAAGCAAAACAAATCCCCACATTATCCATGTCCAAAAATATATGTCTCATTCTATATCTTGAATCTGTCACCTGTCTATAGATTGGTAGCATAGATCATTGTCAGTCCTCTGAATTTATGGCTGATCTTTACATTGATCAGAAATTTTAAGATTTTTAAACTTGTCTTTTTGTTATTGTTAATATTGTTATATAAATTATGGATTGGTTCTGCTCACTTCACTCTATCAGTTGTAGTTCTCACAAGTCTTTTGAGGTGTCTCTGAAACTATCATTTTGATAATTTCTTATGACACAATAGTATTCCATCATATTCATATACCAAAATTTGTTCAGCCATTCCCCAAATGATGAACACTTCCTTCAGTTCCTGTTCTTTGCAACCACAAAAATAGCTATGCGTATTTTTTTTTAGCTTTTACCTTCTGTCTTAACATTTATATTCAGTATCAATTCCAAGGCAGAAGAGCAATAAGGGTTAGGCAATTGGAGTTAAGGGACTTGCCCAGGGTCACACAGCTAGAGCTATGTGTATTTTTGTGACATCATGGCATAGGCTATGTGAGTCTCTCTCCAAGGTCATAAGCATAGGTTCTTTTTCTCTTTTTGTTGATTTCTTTTGGTTGTGCTCCTCTACTAATACCTTGTCTAGACATAACTATAGCATAAAGACCTTGAGAACAAAGGCCATATTTTGTATTCCATTGTATTCAATTTCATCCAATAAGCATTTATTAACTGACTACTACTTGTCAGGCAATATACCTAGGATATACAAAAAAAGAAAACAATTCTTCACCTACTACTTCCCTCCTAAGAGTAGGAAATTATGCTTTATCAACTGTTTTTTAGGATCAGGATTGGTCATTACAACTTAAATGAGTTTGGCTGCTTTTTAGTATTGTTTTCATTTATATTTTATAGTCATTGTGTATATTGTTCTCCTGGTTCTCTTACTTTTAATTGCATCAGTTGATACAAGCCATACTATATTCTCAGAATTCCTCATATTGGGGGGGGGCATAATAATATTCTATTACATTCATATATACCTTCATTTTTTCTGCCATCTTTCAAATGGTTAGTATTCACTTTATTTCTGTTCTTTTTTTGTTGCTACTGTAAATTTTTCCCATAACTAATAAATATGACAGAGACAGAAAAAGTAGCTTCATGTATTCACAACCTTTCAGTGACCCAAGTGAGAAGATAAACAACTGGTACTGTTACCTCAGTCTCCACCCAAAGGCTCACAGGAGTTATTGTTCCTTTTTACTTGAAAGTAGACGGGAAGAGTTATTTCATCTGTTCATGCTTTTTACATACACACTGAGCTCCTCTAACTTTTAAATTTTTTTAATTTTTCTTATGAAAGTTGATAGACATAAAAGGCATGATTATTTCCAAACACAAAGAAGAACAGAGAGGGGCATATGTGAATCTCAATTATGTACACTATTAAGTATATAATAAATTGAATATAATTATTCCAATATTCCCATTTGTCTATCTCTGAACTTCTTTCAGCTCACTTTTGTATATTTCATAAATGTTCCTAATTTTCTTTTTTCATCATTACTATCTTCATTTCCCCCATAACTTTCTCCTCTTCAAATAAAAAATAAAATTTAAAAATACCCTTTCTTTTACCAAATAGCATTATAACACTAGTCAAACAAACCACAGACACATATTCACCTTGTCAGAAAATGTCTCATTCCGCACCCTTAGTCCATTACTGTTCTAAAGAAGAGATGGAAAGTATAATTATCATCATTCTTTTGTAGTTATTGACATTCATTGCATTGATCAGAGTTCTTGTCTTTCAGAGTTTTTTTCCTTTATATTGTTATTATTATGTAAATTATTTTATTGCTCCTCTTGCTACATTCTGTATTAGTTCATACAAGTTTTCTCAGGTTTCTTTGAAACTATACCCTATATACATTTTTAAAATAGTATATCTCATTACATTCATATATCATAATTTTTTAGCCATCTTCTAATTAATAGGTACTCCCCTCCTTGTTTCTGGTTCTTTTCTACAAAAAAAAATGTTTTTAAAGTTGTGCCTGAGGGGCAGCTAGGTAGCACAGTAGATAGAGGACCAGGCCTGGAGTAGAGAGATCCAAGATTCAAATCTACCTTCAAACACTTCCTTGGATGTGTAAGTAACCCTGCTAGTCACTTAACCCTGATTGCCTAGTCCTTGCTGCTCTACTGTCTTTAAATTGATGTTAAGACAGAAGGTGAGGGCACCTAGATGGCTCAGTAGAGCCAGGCCTGGAGAAGGGAGGTCCTCAGTTTAAATCTAGCCTAAAATATTTCCTGTGTAATCCTGTGCAAATTACTTAACCCCATTTGCTTAACCCTAATCAATCTTCTGCCTTGAACCAATATTTAGTATCAATTCCAAGATGGAAAGTAAGGTTTTTGTAAAAAAAAAATTTTTAAGACAAAAAGTAGGAGTTAAAAAAAAACCAACTAAATAAAGTTCTACCTGACTCTTGAATACTTCCTTAATCTGGTACTATCTGACCTTATTTTCCACTTCTGAAGCTCTAGTCAGGCCTTTTTCCTTACTGTACCTCCAAAGCTTATTTCCACCTCTGAGCTTTTACTAACCCTCCTCCCTGAAATGTCCTTCCCGTTTACCTATGACAATCCAAGTCCGCCTCACACTTCAAGGCCAAGCTCAGACACATTCCACAACTAATTCCTCACATAGATCTCCTCTTTCTCTAACCTGTATTGCATGTAGAACCTAGCACTGCCAGCCCGTGGTTTTTTTCATTGTTTTATGTGCCACAGTCCTGTCTCTCCAAACAGATTATAGGTTTTTAGGGCTGCAGATCAATGCTTTCTTTGCATTTCCCCACCCCCAGGCACTTAGCATTGATGTATGGTAGGTGTTCAGTACTTGATTGTTTAATTAATTGATTCTTTAATTTTTTTCCTTGATAGGGAAAATTTTTGTCCTAATAGGGAAATTGTCTACCTGAACAGCTCAGGAATCTAGACACAAAACTGGTCAAATTCTGAGATTATTGGTCATTGTGGGGAGATCAGTCTGAACCCTAGAATAGGTTCCTATAGGGCAGAAAGTCACTGATCATTCATTCAACAAATATTTGTTGAGCCAAATACGGATAAATTGCTGTGCGGGATGCTATGGGGGGAAATGAAGAAATAAACAAGATACCCCAAGCTCAACATTCCCAAAACTAAATTTGTCATCTTTCCAAAACTGGCTCCCTATTTCAGGACCTGGACTTGATTATATTTTAATAACACCCACTACCCTTCCAAAACCCTGGCTTCAGACTCAAGAGTTGCCTTTGATTCTTTCTTCTCCTTGTTCTCCACCTTCAGCTGGTTGCTCACCAAGATCTATCCATTCTACCTCTGCAACGTCTCTCATAGTCATCCCCTCTTTTCCTTTACCATTACCATCTTGAACCATCATTAGTTCAAGATCTCCTATCTCTACCCAGAATATTGTAATTAGCCTTCTAGCAAATTTCCAGCATCTCCTCTCCGAAATTCATCCAACACACCATTGGCAAATTAGTCTTCTTAAAACATAACATGTCACATTTCCCTTTCTTTTACTCAAAACCTTTCAGTTCTAATCCATTTCTTCTAGATTAGAGACAACTAGATGGCGTAGTAGATAGAGTGATGGATATGTAGTTAGGAAGACCTGAGTTCAAATCCTGCTTTGGCTTAATCTGTAAAATGAGGATTTTAGCACCTACCTCCAGAGTTGTAAGAATTAAATGAGATAACATTTATAAAAGACTATGAAGACCTTAAAGACCTTTGGCAATCAAAGCCTTGTACAATATGAATCCTTTTCAACTTCATCTCTCATCATGTCCCCAAATGTGCCCTACTCTCCAGCCTAAGTGGATGATCTGTTCTTCCCCAAATATACCCCAAGCTTTCCTACCTCCACACCTTCTATTACCTATGGAAATCATACCCATTACTGAAAGCTCATCTCAAATGCCGCTTTTTGAGATGCCAAAGAGTTTACATGGGAACCCTTCTGGAGCCTCCACACATCAGTTCGTAATCCACACCTTCCACTTGAATGATCCCTTTGCAAACCCAGTCCCAGGAGCCTACAGAAAGATAATGGTGTCGGTGTCAGCTATGTGTGGGCCTGCAGAGTGGGCAGCTCCCAGTCCTTAAGCGAATAAATGCTTCTTCACACTGTTGCCCATTTAAAAAAATATTTCTTATGTTTTCTTTGCCTTAGTCTGACAAATACCTGATACTCTTGGTTTTGTACCTCAAATTTTCATCAGCATCTCTGTGTTGTGGAGATTAAATCTTGACAAAAGACCCTACTGTGCACCTGATAAAACCTGGTTCTGCTCCTGTTTAGTACCTCATTCATTCCCCCCCCCCCGCCCCCGCTCATCATCAATGTGGGTGAAATTTTTGTCTGGACCATGACTTTCAGGTGAAACAGCCTGTCTCATCCTACAATCCTTAGCAGTCAGGCTAGATCACTTCCTTTATGGAGGGAAGATGAGACATATACAAAATTAGAATTATTCCCTTTGTTCCAGAGGGAAGAAGCAAGAAACATGGGAAGACATTGTAAAAGAAGCAAATTTAGATTTGACCTCAGGAAAAAATTTTCCCAATAATTATTTCAAATATAGTTCCAAAATATAAAATATATATGTATAAGTGTATATATATGCATATATTTAAATATTTCAAATGTAATCCCAAAATATATGTATATATGTGTATATGTGCATATATAAATATTCCAAATATTTTTGTGTGTATATGTGTATATATTCATATATTTAAATATTCCAAATATAGTTCCAAAATACAAAATATATATACATGAATATGTATATGTGTACATGCATATGTATTCCAAATATAGTTCCAAAATAGAAAAAATTTATATGTATATATACATGAGCATGTATGTGTATGAATCTATATGTATATACATATATATTCCAAATATAGTTCTAAAATATAATATATATAGTGCATGTATATATATATGTATATATGTGTATATATATAAATATTTCAAATATAATGCCAAAAGTGGAATGGACTGCTTCAGGAGGTGGTGGGCTCCCTCTCATGGATGTTCTTCAAATAGTTGCTGGATGAATGTTGGATTCATTTGTTAAGTGGAGGATTCCTTTCAGGTCTAGGATGAACTTAGTTGGCCACTGACATCTCTTCCAGTTCTGAAATTCTGTGATTCTTCAAAGTAACTATATAGGAGACTATGCAAATTTGGGGGTTCAGACATGTAATTTCGTCAGTCTAGGTAGTTTCCCTGTGAGAAAACTTCTACCATCAGTAATTTATAGTCTTAGAGAGTCGGCTGGGGTCACTGAAAGGCAAAGCAACTGGCTCAGGACCACAAAGCCAACATGGGTGTGCGGATGACGAGTACCCTAGAAAATAAGCAAAGTCCCCCTGGGGGGTTCCAAGTGGGGAAAGATCGCATATACTTGGGGGAATTCAGGAAAGAAGAGGGGATGTGGAGACGGTATCTGAAGTATGGGACTGAGCAGAAGCACCATTTTCCCCTGCTTGAGCAGCAGAACTGGGTGTTGGGCCAATGGGCCTACCGGTGTGTGCTGAGTAGTTTGGAGGGGGAGAGCCTGGAGCCTGGGGGATTAATAATGGTCATTATGAGGAAATGTTTCCTTACATCAAGCCTACGATGAGTCTCTGTAGCGCCACTTGGAATGGGGCTGGGATGGTGGGAGAGTTGATGGGAAGAACCTCTGATCTGGCCCAGTCCCCCACTCCCCAAAGTAGATTTGGGAGTTTGGCACCTCCCTGCAGCTGGGCATGCTTCCTAACCCTTTGATGAGAGGGCATAGGCAATTCTTTTGATTGGCTCCTTGGCCCGGAGTCTGGAGGGTTTGGGTTCAAATCTGGCCTCAGATAATTCCTAGCCATGTGAACTTGGGGGGCAAATACTTAAACCCAAATGCCTTCCTGATCATCTTCTCACTCCATTCTGCATCCATTGCTGTAAACCAGGTAAGAATTTAGTTGAAAGTAGTCGATGTGGAAATGTAATAGAAGGGAAAGACTTGAAAAATATTTTAAAGAAAGAATTGCCAGAACTTGGTGACTGATTGGATATGGGCAATGAGAAAGAGAGAAGAGTAAAAGATGATGCCAAGATTATAAATGTGGTTGGAGAGCAACTGGTTGGCTCAGACACTTTCTAGCTGTGTGATCCTGAGCAAGTCACTTAACCTCCATTGCCTAGCCCAGTGACGGGCAAACTATGGCCCACAGGCCGGATTGGGGGGGGAGCCCTGAAATGTTTTATAGGGCTGCTCAACATTATTCCTAATCTGACTAATACAATGAATAGGATATAATACAATGAAACTTCTAAAGAGTTGCCTTAGAAACAGACTGACAGATGAGCATTTCCTTTCCTTTGGCCCCCCTCTTTATAAAGTTTGCCCATCACTGGCCTAGCCCATGTTGGTGAGCCTATGATACACATGCTGAAGGGAGCTTCACTCCCTCCCCCTCTCCACTCACACCTGAGGACATTTCTCACATGACCCGCCCCTCTGCCCAGTGGCCCAATGGGAGCACTTCCTCTCTCCCCTATCTGGGGTCACATGCAGCCTGAGAATGCAGTTTGGGCACTCGGTCTCTAAAACGTTTGCCATCACTGGCCTAGCCCTTACCTCTCTTCTGCCTTGGAACCAATACACAGCATTGATTCTAAGATGGAAGGTAAGGATTAAAAAGAAAAAAAGAAAGATGACAAGAAAAACTGATAGTGCTTTCAACAAAAATAGGGAATTTAGAATTTAGGAGTTTTTTGGGAAAGGGGATGAACTCATTTTTTGACATGAGTATGGGAGTCTTGCAGGCTATCCAGCTGGAGATATTTAACAGGCAGATAGGAATTCAGAACTAGATGTTAAGAGAAAATGAAGGTAGGAGATTTAAACTTGGAAGTCACTCCCAAAGAAAGAAGAAAAAGACAGAATATTAAGGATGCCCCATCTGCTGGAGAGGGGCCAATAAAGGAGAGTTGATCTTGTGTGTAGGCACCCTGCTCACAACCTGACCAGTTTCGTTTTTTTTCCCTGAACTATGGAAGCAGCTGTGAATTGCATATCTGGGAATTTTGGACTGGCATCCTAGGGAAGTGTCCAGTGAGGTTTGGGATGGTTGTTCCATTCTGAGCCCAACAAGTGAGCTTCTATTTATAAAAGCCATTTTAAAATAAATTTCATAAAATGTCCTATTATGAAGCCCTTTCACAGCTGCTTAATATCTTCTGAAGCCTTCAGAGACTCACAGCCTAGAATGAATTAATTTCAGCATCTCTCTGCCTCTCCTTCAAAATTCCTTCCTAAAAACTATGGAGCAGATTGTTTCTCACTTATTTTAGGGGCTGTCATTAAGCATTTATTGAGAAATTAAATGTGTTCTGTCTGATGCCAGAAGACAGAACTCGTAGCAATAGATAGAAATTGTAAGGGCCCAAATTTAGGGTTGATATAAGGAAAAACTTCCTAATAATTAGAACTTTCCAAAAGTAGAATGGACAACCCAGTGGGACAGTCTAGTGGGAACAAGTAGGTTAATTTAGGATGAGCCATTCTGTTTTGTGGGTAGCTAAGGTAAAGTGGAGGAATAGAGCATGGGAAATTAATAAATTGAGGAAATGGGACGTTAGTTGTAAAGATGGTGCCAATCTGCATTGGAAGAAGTGTAAGTACATCTGTAAGATCCTTATTCTAATGAAATGACAGTTTCAGTCCTGTCTTTATACTTGTTTCCTTTAGCCAAGTGGAATAGTGGATAGAGTGAAGTCAGGAAGGTCGGAGTTCAAATCCTACCTCAAACATTTCCTAGCTATGTGACCCTGGGCAAATTACTTAACCTCTATCTGCCTCAGTTTCTTCATATGTAAAATGGGGATAATAATAATAATAATAGCATCTACCTAACAGGATCATTGTGAAGATCAAATAAATTAATGTATATTAAGTGCTTCATAAATTTTAAAATGCTATTATAAATGCTACAATATCGTGATAGCATTTATATAGCCCTTTAAAATTAAAAATCATATGTTAGTATTAAAATAAATTACATTATTTTAAAATAAATAAGATTATTGAAATTATTACTGTGATACCTTTGTTCATTGACTGTCCTTTGGGGCTCTGAATTCTTTACACTTTTGAGCCTTTGAAAATGACTCTTTAAAAATCCCTTTATCTGGGGGCAACTGGGTGGCCCAGGGAATTGAAAGCCAGGCCCAGAGATGGGAGGTCCTGGGTTCAGATCTGGCTCAGACATTTCCTAGCTGTGTGACCCTGGGCAAGTCACCTGACCGCTATTGCACAGCCCTTACCACTCTACTGCCTTAAAACCAATACACAGTATTGATTCCAAGACAGAAGGTAAAGGTTTAAAAATGAAATTAAAATCTCTTTATCCTGCTTTGGCTCCTCCCCTGTCTCTCTCTCTCTCTCTTTTTTTTTTTTAAACCCTTACCTTCCGTCTTGGAGTCAATACTAAGTATTGGCTCCAAGACAGAAGAGTGGTAAGGGTAGGCAATGGGGGTCAAGTGACTTGTCCAGGGTCACACAGCTGAGAAGTGTCTGAGGCCAGATTTGAACCTAGGACCTCCTGTCTCTAGGCCTGGCTCTCAATCCACTGAGCTACCCAGCTGCCCCTACCTCCCCTGTCTCTTGAATCCTCTAAAGTAAGGTTCTTGATCTTAGGACTGTAAATTTGTTTTTAAAATTTTGTTGAGAGTTATATTTCAACATAATTTGTTTATTTTAATCCTATATTTTTTATTCCATACATTCTGAAAAGGGGTCTATAGGATACATTAGACTTCCAGAGAGGTCCATGATACAAAAAAGGCTTAAAACCTTTATAAGAAGTTACTGGAAAAGGGGCAGGTAAGTGGCTCACTGGATTGAGAGCCAGACTGAGGTTCAAATCTGTCTTCAGACACTGTCTATCTCTGTGACCCTGGATAAGTCATTTAACTCCAGTTACCTAGTCCTTAACTCTCTTCTGCCTCAGAACTGATATCAATTCTAAGACAAAAGATGTTACTGAAAGAAAATCATTTCCTTTCTTTCCTACCTTAGTTTTTAGCTTCTTAGCTAGGACAGGTCCTCTTTTTTGCCTAGAGCAGTTAGGGAGCACAGTAGCAAGAGTGCAGGACCTAGAGTCAGGAAGACCTGAGTTCAAATATGACCTCAGATACTTACTAGCTGTGTCATCTTGGGCAAGTCACTTTACCTCTGTTTGTCTCAGTTTCCTCATCTCTAAAATGGGGGTAATAATAGCACCTCTACCCCAGAGTTGTTCTGAGGATCAAATGAGAAAGAATTAGTAAATTTCTCAGCACAGTGCTTGGCACAAAGTGTTATGTAAATGTTAATTATTATTATTATTACTACTACTACTACTACTACTACTACTACTACTACTACTACTACTACTACTACTTATACTAATATTACTCTGAAATCTGAATTACTTGGAATTCTGGTTCCTTCCTACATTAGCTTCTTCTGCTTCCAAGTACAACACCCGTTCTGTGTTCTATTTGATGCCTTCATGACTACTTTTGCAGAATTAACCCACTAAATCTTTAAAAGTTGATACAACGGGCAGGGAAGAATCTTATTTCTATCTGCCAGAGAAGGAAACCGAGGACCACAGGGAAGCAAATTAGTTTGCTTAAAGTCACAACATCAAGTTATCAGCAGAGCCCGATTTGGACCCAGACCTTCCTAGAGTGTTAGTCTATTGAACTTATTAAAACTGTGTTGGTGAACCTATGGCACGTGTGCCAGAGGTGGCTGTTCCCCTCCCCCTCTCCACATCTGTCCGATATTTCTCACATGACCCACCCCTCTGCCTAGCAGCCCTGTCTGAGGTAAACCCCCGCCGCCCAGCTCACATACAGTATGAGGGTTGTAGTTTGGGCACTCAGGTCTTTAAAAGGTTCACCATCACTGTACTAAAACAACACTCTTTTCACTTGGATTACTCCTTTTCCTCATTCTGACTGTCCTTTCCCTCTTCTAGCAGGTAATTTATAGGCTATTTCATTTGCTGTTCTCCTTCCTTCCTGATAAGTGGGAAATTTAGAAAATTCAACTGAACAAGGAAAAGTTACCTCAAATTTTTGTCTGTTAGGAGGGGAAAGGAGGGCTTGATTAAAGGAGTATTTTATCACCATTTTGATTAGTTCCTCCAATCAACCTGATTATGTTGTTGTTGTTGTTGAGCCATTTCAGTCCTATCTGACTCTTTGTGAATCCATTTGGAGTTTTCTTTTCTTTTTTTTTTTTTTTTAACCTTACCTTCCATCTTTCCCAAGAAGAAAAGAAGATATTGGCAAATATTAAAAATTGTTATTACCAATAGGGTAACTAGAAGAAGTTTACATAGAGGGAACAGGGACAAACTGTATAGGATGAAATGTCAAGCGATATATATATATGTATATATATATATATATATATGT
>NC_058130.1:202033549-202057244 GCF_016433145.1 Gracilinanus agilis
AAGATACTTTGATAACATCTCTATCAAAAGTATCTAGAAACAATTTTGAACCTTTATTTTCTAGTTCTTTGTCTCTTATTTGAGTGCTCCCTTTATTTTATTTTTACAGAAGAGAAGACTGGGATGGGGGAACGACATGAGAGTTGACTTCAAGTATTAGAAAAGTTGTCTTGTAAAAGAGAGATCATAATGGTTGCTTGACACCAGAAAGCAGAAACAGGAGTAATCCCACTGCTAATGACTTCTGTATCTATTACCTTGGACAAGTCATTTTATCTCAATGGGCCTCAGTTTCTTCATCTGCAAAATGAGTGAATTGGACTAGATAGTACTTAAGATTCTTTTTATCTTTAACTCTCTGATGCTGCTCTGAACATATAAAGAGTTCTTTTTGTCTTTCATTTGATGAGCTGAGAACATCCCCAGAGGAAAGGTTTCTAGGGATTTGGTCAGTCCTTCCATTTGCCTCAAATGACTTCCTATGCACAAGGAAATAGGAAGAAAGGAAAGAAAGAAGGAAAGAAGGAATGCTGGCTAGCTAATTGGCTACTTGCCACAAAAACTATAAAGGCTATTCTTGTGTTGGATGGAAACCAGAAGGAGAAGGATGTACAAAAAGCCATGGATTAAATTCAGTCTTTAAAAACAGAACTCAACCAAAGATCTGGAGAACAGAGCTAAAACAGACAACTTAAGAATTATTGGTTTACCAGAACATCATGATAAAAGAAAAGGTTTAGATAGGATGTTACAAGAAATTATCAGAGAAAATTGCCCAGGAGTTCTTGAACAAGAGGAAAAAGTGGAAATAGAAAGAATCCACAGATCACCTCCTACATTTAATCCACATCTGACAACTTCCAGGAATATTATAGCCAAATTCAAAAACTACCAGACCAAGGAAAAAATATTACAAGCTGCTGAAAGGAAGTCATTCAGATATCAGGGAACCATAGTTAGGAAACACAGGATCTGGCTGCATCTACATTGAAGGACCAAAAGGCATAGAACACAATATTCTAGAAAGCAAGAGAACTGTGTCTACAACCAAGAATCAACTATCCAGCAAAACTAACTATATTATTGCAGTGGAAAGTATGGTCATTCAATAAAATTGAGGACTTCCAAACATCATCAAGAAAAAAACAGACTTAAACAGAGAGTTTGCTGCCCATACCCAGAACTCAAGAGAATCAACATAAGGTAATTAAGAGAATGGGGGGAGAAGAAAAAAATTCTTTTCTTTAAGGGACACAACAAGTTCAATCAATTTGTATCCAAAGAAGAAAAGAAGATATTGGCAAATATTAAAAATTTTATTACCAACAGGGTAACTAGAAGAAGTTTACATAGAGGGAACAGGGACAAACTGTATAGGATGAAATGTCAAGCTATATATATATATATATATATGTAGGTAGGTATAAATATGCAAAACTGGGGGTGGGGAAGAAGATAATAATAAGAAAAATAGGAAAACAAACAAAAAGGAATAAATTTATATTCTATAAAGAAGTTCATGGGACCAACAGGGAAAAATAACAATTCACTGTAAGGGTAAAGAGGTTAGAGAGAGAAAATATTCAATATTTAAGTGCATTGAAATCAACTTAAAGAGAGAAGAACAATCAATTCCATTGGGGCAGAGAATTGATTCATGCTCTATAGAGAATTAGAAGGGTAACAAATGGACTGGTGGGGAGTGAAGCAATACGAGGGATGGAGAGAGCTTGGTGGGGATGGAGTGTGACCTGACTTTAAAGAAAAATAAGAGGGGAATAAGAAGGGAGGGAGGAGAAAGGGAAGCACAACAAGAGAGGGGATTATAGGAACTGATTAAAAACAAAACACTGGATTATAGGAACTGATTAAAAACAAAACACTGCTATAGAAGGAAACAGTGAAAGAAGAAAGGACAGAACTAGGAGAGAGAATCAAAATGTCTGGGAATGCACAGTTGATAATTATAACTCTGAATGTGAATGAGATGAACTNAAGAAGATAATAATAAGAAAAATAGGAAAACAAACAAAAAGGAATAAATTTATATTCCATAAAGAAGCACGTGGGACCAACAGGGAAAAATAACAATACACTGTAAGGGTAAAGAGGTTAGAGAGAGGAAATATTCAATACTTAAGTGCATTGAAATCAACTTAAAGAGAGAAGAACAATCAGATCCATCTTAGAATCAATTGGTTCTAAGGCAGAAGAGGGGTAAGGGCTAGGCAATGGGGGTTAAGTGACTTGCCCAGGGTCACACAGCTAGGAAATGTCTAAGGCTAGATTTGAATCCAGAACCTCCCATTATTGGGCCTACCTCTGAATCTACTGAGCCACCCAGCTGCCTTCCATTTGTTTGTTTGTTTGTTTGTAAACCCTTAACTTCTGTGTATTGGCTCCTAGGTAGAAGAGTGGTAAGGGTAGGCAATGGGGGTCAAGTGACTTGCCCAGGGTCACACAGCTGGGAAGTGTCTAGGGCCGGATTTGAACCTAGGATCTCCCATCTCTAGGCCTGACTCAATCCACTGAGCTACCCAGCTGCCCCCTCCATTTGGGGTTTTATTGACAAAGATACTGAATTGTGGTTTATTATTTCCTTCTCTAGTTCATTTAAAGATGAGGATCCTGAGGCAAACAGCCTTAAGTGACTTGTCCAAAGTCATATAGCTATGAAGTGTCTGAGGCTGGATTTGTACTTAGGTCTTCTTGACTAGAGGTCCAGCACTATATCCACTATGCTACCCAGCTGCCCCGATTTGATTACAGCATCCTTTCGGGGGGGGGGCAGTTTGCAACACTTCTGTTCCCAAAAATTTGCATTCACACTTAAAGGTTCAGTTCAGTCCTCAAAGGGTGCTTAGGTTTTAGAGGTAACTCTGTGAGTGGCTAATTCCTATTACTACAGTTATCAGACCCCCCCATCAGTGTACCTTCCATTAATAATTAGACAGCAGAGGGGGCAGCTGAGGGACTCAATGGATCAAGAACTAGGCTCAGAGACAGGAGGTCCTGGGTTCAAATCTAGCCTTAAATACTTCCTAGCTGTGTGACCCTGGGCAAGTCACTTAACCCCCATTGCCTAGCCCTTACTGCTTTTCTGCTTTAGAACCAATAAATGGTATTGATTCTAATGTGGAAGGTAAAGGCTTAAAAAAAAAAGATACATACATACATACATACATATATATATATATAATTAGACAGTAGACTCAATTAATGATTAGCAAAGACATTTACTCAAACAACACAGAAAGAACAATAGTTGCAAAACATTCACTTACAAACAGGTTATTCTCTCCCCAAAATACATAATGTCCATGGGAAAAAGTGGGCTCAGAATTGTAGTACAATGGTAATAAGGCTCACATGTAAGATATGTATGTGGCAAAGGTGACGCAAAACACCAGGAACTGCAGGGCCTAGAAGTCCTTTTTTTCTCTGTAGAATCCTCATAATGGGTTTCCAATTAATAGAATACGTTGATTTATGTCTAAAATAAACTGCTTTGACTAGGAAGAACAGAAAAGAAAAAAACAGTAAGAATGAGACAGAAAACAGAGTAAAAAATATTTTTGCCTTTTCTCTCTCTTGCTAATTTTATAAAAATTAACTATTCTCATTTTAATTTCCTGTTATTAACAGTAACAGAAAAGTTTTTGGAAACAATAACATAATTCCAGGAGACAGAATTATTAGAAAATAATAAAACCTCTTGGATTATATAACATCTGAAAGAAATTTTGAAATTGATTGTTCCCTCTTTGATGCCATACTTCTCAGGATTTTCATTAGCATATAAATTAAATTAAAATCATTATATCACTTCTTTAAACAAATCTCCACTAACAACACTTTATTTTAAATTCAGTGTAAGTGTGCTTTACTAGTTAAGCAGCAATTTAAGCAATATAATCCATACAGGGGTGGCCGATGGTTCTTAAGTTTATACTACAAATAAAACAGCAGTCATAGGTGTAGCCACTGCATCACATTTCTAAAATATAAAGTAGACAAAATATAGCACATGCAAAAAGTTCAAGTAAGCAGATAGTTACTGGATTGAACAGCTCTAGCTAGTGGTCCAGACGTAAAGTTCAGAATGAATTCTTCCAAAGTGTTTTTTGACATTTATTTATTTATTTGTTTGTTTATTTTGATTTTATTAAATAATCAACAAACATGAACATTTCATTATACAAGGAAGAACAGAAAAACAATACTGTTAATGTGCCGGGAACTTTGGAACAATGCTATATATATCTTGATTTTCAAAAGTTTATAATAGGCTCAAAATTGAACTTCCAACACTACTTTATTTTGTTACAACCCTTTCTGGACTTCTTTTAGTTCTCTATTTTTAAAAGTTCTTGGCTAATCTCTTTTCTTCCTTATTTTTTTGGCATCACAAACACCAAGTACCCCCAATAAATCTCTCATCCCCCCCAAAACCCTAAAGTCCATCCATGTAACAAGTATAGTCAAGCAAAACAAATCTACACATTAGCCACATCTTTATTTTTCTTATTTTTGAGGCAAACAGGGTTAAGTGACTTGCTTGGAGTAACATAGCTAGGAAGTATATGAGGCCAGATTTGAACTCAGATGAGAATATATTTCTCATTCTATGTCTTTGGTCCATCATCAGGGAGATATGATTATTCATTGATCTAAAGATTTTCTTAGTTGTTTATCTAAACAATGTCGTAGCCATTGTATAAATAGTTTTCCTGGTTCTGCTCACTTCACTCTATTTTATTTTTTTAAAAAATATTTATTTTGTTTTGCAAATATGGCACTGTTCCCTAAGCCAGAAAGAGCAAAAACAGAGAAAGAAAATTATAGACCAATTTCATTAATGAATATAGATGTAAAAATTTTAAATAAAATATTAGCAAGGAGATTATATCACTATATCACAAGGATCATCCACTATGACTAGGTGGGATTTATGCCAGGGATTTAATATTAGGGCTGGTTTAATATTAGGAAATAAATTGACCATATCAGTAACCAAACTAACAGAAAAATCACATGATTGTCTCAATAGATGCAGAAAAAGTCTTTGAAAAAATATAACACCCATTCCTTTTAAAAATAGGAAAATATAGGAATAAACGGGCTATTCCTTCAAAGCAGTGTCTCCCTAAAATCATCAGCAAGTATCATCTGCAATGGGCATAAGTTAGAAGCCTTCCTAATAAGATCAGGGGTGAAGCAGGGATGCCCATTATTACTACTATTTAATATGGTGTTCAAAATGCTAGCTTCAGCAGTAAGAAAAGAAAAACAAATTGAAGGAAGGAAAGTAGGCAATGAAGAAACTAAACTATCATTCTTTTTTTTTTTTTTCTTTTTAAACCCTTGTACTTCGGTGTATTGTCTCATAGGTGGAAGATTGGTAAGGGTGGGCAATGGGGGTCAAGTGACTTGCCCAGGGTCACACAGCTGGGAAGTGGCTGAGGCCGGGTTTGAACCTAGGACCTCCTGTCTCTAGGCCTGACTCTCACTCCACTGAGCTACCCAGCTGCCCCCAATAATTAATAACTTTAGCAAAGTTGCAGGATACAAAATTAACCCCCACAAATCATCGCCTTTTTCTATACATTACCAACAAAGTTCAGCAGTAAGAGATAGAAAGAGAATTCCCTTTTAAAATAACTCTAGACAATATAAAATACCTGAGAATCTATTTGCCAAGACAAACACAGGAATTATATGAGCACAATTACAAAACACTTTTTCACACAAATAAAATAAGATGTAAACAATTGGAAAAATATTAATTGCTCATGGGTAGGTGAAATTAACATAATAAAAATTACAATCCTACTTAAATTGACTTATTCAGTTCCATACCAAATCTACCATACCATAACTCCCAAATAATTATCTTATAGAACTAGAAAAAATAATAACAAAACTAACCTGGAAGAACAAAAGGTCAAGATTATCAAAGGAATTAATGGGGAAAAAAAATGTGAAGGAAATTGGTCTAGCAGTACCAGATCTCAAACTGTACTATAAATCAATAATCATCAAAATTGTCTGGTACTGGCTAAAAAAATTGAATGGTAGATCAATAGATTAGATATGCAAAATATACACAGGTAAATTATCTTAGCAACCCAGTATTTAATAAACCCAAAGAGCCCAGCTTTTGGGATAAGAACTCACTATTTATCAAAAACTACTGGGAAAACTGGAAAACAGTATGGCAGAGGCTAGGTATAGACCAATATCTTACACCCTATACCAAGATAATGTCAAAATGGATATATGATTTAGGTACAAAGAGTGATATCATAAGTAAATTAGGGAAGCCTAGAATAATTTGCCTGGCAGATTTATGGAGAAGGGAAGAATTTATAAACAAATAAGAGATAGTATTATAAGATGTAATATGAATAATTTAGGTTATGTTAAATTAGTTTTGTGCCAACAAAGCTAATATAACCAAGATTAGAAGAGAAACAACAAACTGGGGGAGATTTTTTATAACAAATTTCTCCAACAAAGGTTTAATTTCTCAAATTTATAGAGAACTAAGATAAATTTATAAGAATACAAATCATTCCCCAATGGTCAAAGGATATGAATGAGCAATTTTCAGATGAAGAAATCAAGGATATCAATAATCATATGAAAAAATGTTGTAAGTCATTCTTGATTAGAAAAATACAAATTAAAACAATACTGAAATACCACCTTACACCTATCAGATTGGCTAATAAGACAGTAAAGGAAAGTGATAAATGTTGGAGGGGATGTGACAAAATTGGGACACTAATGCATTGCTGGTAGAGTTGAGAACTGATCCAACCATTTTGGAAGACAATTTGGAACTATATCCAAAATGTTATAAAACTGTGCATACTGTCCTACTAGGATTGTATCCCAAAGAGAACATAAAAATAGGGAAAGCACCTATTTGTACAAAAATATTTATAGCTGCTCTTTTTGTGGTGGCAAAGAATTGGAAATTGAGAGGATGTCCATCAAATGAGGAATGGCTGAATAAATTGTGAATAAATAAATTTCCAGAAAAAGCTGGAAAGATGTGCAGGAACTGATCCAGAGCGAAATAAGCAAAAACAGGAGAACATTGTAAACAGTAACAGCAATACTGTATGTGAAAACTTGGCTCCTCCTAGCAATGCGATGATCTGGAAAAATTCTAAAAGACTTATGAGGGGGAATGCTATCTACCTCCAGAGAACTGTTGAGTGGAATGGATGCAGATCAAAATATACTATCTTTCACGTCAATGTCTTTACAGTTTTATTTTGGAGTTTTAGCTTTGTATGAGGTTACTCTTAAAACAGTGACCAATATAAAAGTGTGTTTTGCATAATAATTCATGAATGGCCCAAATCAAACTGCTTACCATTTCCAAGTACAGGGAGGTGAGGGAGAAAGGGAGATGATTTGGATCTTATAATTTTGGAAAATGTGTGTTGAAAATTATCATTACATTTAATTGGGAAAATAAAATTCTGCATTCTGAATCTTTCACTTCTATATAATGAAAGTAAGTAGCATATTTCTTCATTAGTCCTCTAGAGTCCTGGTAGATTATTATGCTGATAAAGAATTAGCACAAGAGTATTCCATCATATTTATATAATATAATTTGTTCAGCCATTTCCCAATTTGTGGATAGCCCCTCAGATTCTCATTCTTTGTCACCTTAAAAAGATTACCAAATATTTTTTGTGCATCCTTAGGGTTTATTTTGCTTAGGACTAACCCTTCCCTTAATTGACTCCCTTTCAAACTCTCCTTGCTTTTCTCCTTCCCTTCCTATTTCTCTGTTAAGTGAAATGTATTTCTGTGTCTATGTGTATCTATTTTTTTCTGATAAAGTTCAAGTATCAGCCACTCCTCCTCACCACTTCCTCCTTGTTTGTATACATATCTACTTGCTCATTCTGATAATGAATTAATTCCTTCTAATCTTCCTTTACTCCCCCACACACTTTCCTCTTTTCTGTTTCCATTCTTTTCTTAATATTAAGACATAACAAAACCACTCCCAGGCCTTTTACACCATATATGACCCCTGATAATGTTAGGATTCCAAAGGAACACATGTATCATCTCCCCATATTTTAATTTAAGCAATTTATCCTTATTTAGTCCTTTGTCATTGTTAATTCTTATTTATCTTTTTATGTTTCTCTCCAATGTTGTGTATTTCAACCTCAAAATTTCTATGCAGCTCTGGTCTTTTCATCAGGAGGGCTTGGAAGATTTCTATTTCATTAAAAATCCCTTTTCTTTTTTCCCCCTATAGCAATGGACTCAGTTTTGTTGGGTTAGTTATTCTTGGCTGTAAGCCTGTTGTATCATTGGCTTTTTTGGAATACTGAATTCTAAAGTCTTCTCTTCTTTATAGTGATAGCTGCTAAATCAGGTTTGATCCTGGCTGTGGTTTCCCCAGCAGTAGTTTCTGGATGCTTGCAGTATTTTTTCTTTGATTTGGAAACTCTGAATTTTGGCTCTGACATTGCTGAGAGTTTCATTTGGAGGTTTCTTTCAGGAGGTGACTAATAGATTATTTCTATTTCTACTTTTGCCTCTGTTTCTTAGAGGTCTGGGCAATTTTCTTTTGGTGATTTATTGAAATATGATGTCTAGACCTTTTTTGTTCATGATGTTCTGATTATCCAATGATTCTTGATTTTTTTTCTCCTTAATCTGTTTTACAGATCAGTTGTATATCCCATGAGCTTCCCTACATTATTTTTTACTTTTTTGACTTCGTTTAAATATTTCTTTTGGTCTTGTGAAGTCATTGGCTTCTATTTGGTCCATTTGAATTTTCAGAGAGATTGTTGCACACAATCTTGTGCCTGGCTGTTAAATCCCTTTCTATTTTTTTCCCCTCTGAGCAAGAGTAGACTGCTGCTGGACTCAGCCCTTATTAACCAGCTGAAAAGTTCTGTTGTTTCAGAATAGCAGAACAGTAGGTTCCCCTTTAGCCTGAGATGCCTGCACCAGTTGTACCTCTATAAGCTAGGCTGGATGGTGGAAATGAGATCCTGTTCTGTGCCTAGGATATGAGCCATCCTGTCACTACTATTGGTTTTTTAATTTCCTCCTTTCTTGGAATACCTCCCAGGGCCACTCTCTTACCCCCCAGACCCAGAAATAACATTACCCAAATGCATAGGAACACAGATGCCCTTCTCAGTCAGCTTTTGGTTTATAATTGGGAATTGAGTAGTAGGTGATAAAGCTGCCAGTTGCCACCTGTCCCCACTACCTTGCCCCACATGAATTGGAGAAGTCCCAGTATGCTTTTGAGACTTCTTTCCCTGGGACAATGGGCACTGGAGTGCTATGTGACCAGCATGCTCCTGGCCCAACCCAATACCTAGTGTCTACAGTCAATGTTCACTGTCTATCTTCTTATGTTTGTCTGGGCTGGAAAAAAATGACTCTATGACTTTTTTTGGATTTCTCCACCACATTTTGGCCTGGTGCATTTCCTAGATTTGTTTAAAGTTTTATGGAGAAAATGGCAGAGTTAGCAGCATGTAAAGCTGGAACTCCGAGAATCCTCTCAAACTAACTTTAAATTTGCACCTCAAAACAAATACTGGAGTCACAGAACCAACAAGGGTCATTCTTCTGCAGAAAAAAAAACTTGAAAGGTAGGCAGAGAGGGTCTATTTCATGAGGTAAGAGGGAAACTGGAACTAAAACAGTACACAGAGGAGTGCAAGTGGCCTACCCTCTACCTACTGTGCCAGGTTCCAACTTGGACATAAGCCAACTTTAAGACCAAGTAACCTGCCTAAGCCAACAGCAGAGCTTCCCACACTCACCCCTTGAAGTTTCAAGCCCTGGCACAAACCTACAATGAGGCTCCAAGTCCATGGTGCTTGGCCTCTTCAAGCCTGTGGTAAAGCTCCTAGCCTCAGGGCAAAGTAGCTTACAGTGCTATGAGCCTTGCAAACCATCAGCAGACTGTAGAGGAGATTGAATCAGCAGCAGAAGATGGCTTCCAGAGCTCTCAGCCCATAGGCCATTATACCATCTTGGAAGAACTGAAAGTTGCAGAAAACCAGAACTGAGGGTAGCAGCAAGGAAAAACTGAAGTTTAAGAAAGTACTCCCTCTACTCTGAGAACAGAGCCCACCTTTAAGACAAAAGTAAAAGTTAAAAAAAAAGCTGAGAAAATGAACAAATAGCAAAAAAAACCCCTAACCATAGAAAACTTTTATGGAGACAAAGAAGAGCAAGCCATTTGCTCAGTTGGGGACAGTGAGACCAAAACAGCCATTTGCAAGCCTTCAAAGAAAAATGGGGAATGACCTAAGGTTCTGGAAGAACTCAAAAATGGATTTCAAAAATAAAATGAGAGACAAAAGAAAAGTGGGAAAAAGAAATTAAAGTAATGCAAAAAGAAAATAACAGCTTAAAAAGCAGAATTGACCAACTGAAAAAGAGGTAAAAAAATCCAATGAAGAAAAGACTTCTATAAAAAGTAGAATTGATCAAATGGAAAAGGAGGTTCAAAAGCTCACAGAAAAAAATCATTCTTTAAAAATTAGAATTGATTAAATAGAAGCCAATGACTTCTTGAGACATCAAGAAATAATAAAACAAAGTCAAAAGAATGAAAAAAATAGAGGAAAATATGAACTATTTAATTGAAAAAACAACTCATCTGAGAAATAGATCCAGGTGAGACATAATCCAACACAGCCTGATCAACTGGTTGCAATTAGAAATCGTTAGCCTTTCCATCCCTCTGATCTTTCTACTTGGGGAAGGGAAGCTCCCAAATTTGACAAAGATCCAGGAGTGATTTAGCCCATTTTCAGACCATCTTTAGGGGTCAAAGTCCCATCAGGGGGGATGTAGTGAACCTGATGGAAACCTTATTCTCCTCCAGTGAAATACATATAATTATTAAAGCTGCTAGTCAGCAAACTCCAGTGGGGATAGGGGTAGGGACCCTGGCCTCACAGGTCTCCCAAATTGGCCATTATGGGACCTGCAATGGAACCCCAACAATCCTTCTAATTACATTTGGTTACTTCAGGCTAGAGGCTCTTTAATTAGAGGCATGAAGATTTATGCCATTTGCCTTGGACATGGGAGTAAATTCCAAAGGACAATTTACAAAGACAATGAAACCCTTAAATAATTTATGATCAATTATGTAAAAATGCTAAGCAGTACATGGGAATGAGTGTGTTGGAGAGGGGTAGTTTGACTCCTGTCCCATTTGCTTAACATTTTATCAGCATGCCTTCCATGCCATTGATTATGGTGGGCACCCCCCTAGCTTATATGCTTTTTGAGTATTTGCAGATTGCTTTCATTTGTATGCCTAAGTCTAGCCATTTTAAAGTTGACCAACTCATTTGAGGAGCAGAGGCCAATCCTGGCTCTCAGGCCACTGCTGGATTTGTTGCAAAGGTTTTCCTGAAAGAGATTGTTACCCGTTTTGGTCCTCTAGCCTATGATGATTCTGAGAGGGTAACCCATTTTACCCATTTAATACTATCCCAGATTTACTCTTGCTTAGGCATAGTCCAAAAATTTCATACACCTTACCACTCTGAAAGTTCAGGTCAAGATGAGTATATGAACAAGAAGTTTAAAAAACATGATTGGCAAAATCTGTGCTAAAACTCACCTAAAGTGACCTTATGTACTTCTTCTGGCTTTGTTCTATCTGCACAGCAGACTTAGAGAGAAAACACATATATCCTCTTCTGAAATGCTTCTTAGGCACTGTACCCACTCCAAGAAAGACCTTTTCCCTCAGTATACACAACTCTATTAGGAAGAGATACTTCTGATACTTCTTATATAAAGGAAACACAAACCAGGCTATAAGAACTCTACAACAAAGAAGCAGCAGTACAGACTAGACTATTAGATTTCTCACACCATAACTTTCACCTTGGAGATAAGGTCTATTCTATATCAAGAATTTCCAACAGACCAATGGGACGCAGCTAGCTGGACAAAAAAGACATCTTTTATACCTTCATGATTTGTTATTTACTGAAACCCTTAAATAGAGATCCTTGGAACATCAAACCTTCCATAGATAAAAGAGAAGGAATTGAGAGGAACAAATTTACTTCATTTTATAGCATCACGAATATTTTGTGCAGCTGTTGGAGTTGTCTTGTTTTCCTAATTTATGTTCAGCTTTTTTGTAAGTTTCATAAGTTCAGGAAAATCACTTGTTATTTTGCCACTAAATATTTTGCAGGATATAGGTGGATGCAACCAATCAGAATCCCCAAATTCTGGAAAGTCCTAAATCAAAAAATAGTCTTCATACTTAACTGTAAAATTTACTATAAAAACTCCTGAAAATCTCTCTTCAGGTACCTTATGCCTATGAAGGGGCCATGGACCTGATTACATGCCTAGTTATTAAATCACATAGCTTGGATTTTGTTTCCTCAATTATTATAAAACACCAAATGACATATCCCTAATGATTAGCACAGTACCTGGCACATAGTAGGCACTTACTAATTACTTATTGTTCAATGTTTATTAATTTGTTGACTGAATATTGACTGAGCTCTGAAAATTGGGAGTCAGAGAACAGAGAAGATCAAAATTTTGGAAAATTAGGTAAAATATTTTATGAAGAGAGAAACAATTTTCAGGTCTCATAGCACCAAGAGAGGTGGGATCCTTTGCCACATATAGATGTTTACCACCGCTATAAGTTTGAAGCCATTCTCCCCAAAGACACGATTTGTATTCATGGGACAGCATGTCACAGGTTTATGAGAAGGATGTTTTGTAACTACTATTATTTGAGTAAATATCTTTAGAAACAGCTAATTGAGTCTACTAGATAATTCTTAATGGTGTGAAAGGGAATTCTTTATTCTCTTTGTCTATTTTGAATTAATCAACCAAAAACTTAAACACCCCTACTTAACACTAAGCAAGGGGGTTCACTAGTTACTTACTTGGAGAACTCTACCCTTTTAACTCAATCAGTCAGAAATTTGTGAATCCTTGGATAAGAGTTTACACACTCAAAGGATGAGAGGTGGATCCCATAGACACTACCCCCCCCCCCCCCCCCGTGCAGTACAAGGCAATTTGGAAGCTGTGATTGGCTCCTGTGAAGTGGAGGAAGGGACAGGAAGTGATGTGGGAAAAGGACTATAAAAAGTCCTGAAATTCCTATCTAGAGGTCTTCAGCTTGAATCTTTGGCTTGGAGCTTCAGCTGGTGACTTGCCTCTTAGAGGTAGTTTTGGACTACGACCTCGGCTTCGAATTGAGACCTTGGCTCTTGGTCTGCTTCTCTGGATCTTCTCCTTAGGACTTCATCTTGGGTGAGTGAGTAGCTGACCTTCCCTTCCTGGCTTCTAGAGAGATTAGTACTAGAGAGGCCTCCTTATCTTGGAGGAGGCTGAGTTGGTGGAACCTTTGTATAAGACGTCACCGTGTCCTCTAGCTAAGAGTTAACGAGCCCTGCTGAGGCTGAACTGGACACCAGAGCAGCATTTAGTGTGATAGGCTATACATTTTCTCTACCTTCTTCTTACATTTCTCTTCTTTCACTCTTTCCACTTCTTTGTAAATAAAAGCTACTAAAAGTCATTTTGACTTGTGCTATAATATTTTTAATTAGCATCCACAATATTACTTTAGAATTCTCATATTTTAGTCAAACCCCTAAATTTATCTCCTTACAATGAGAAAGATACCTGTAGGACCCTAAGGCATGGTGTTACAGTCACTAACCTCTCACAACATTACCCCTACAACTGGAGGTACCTGTCCTCCTGGGCACCTAACCTGAAAATCTTAGTAGGAGGGTTTTGGAATAATCTAGCATTGGTGCTACATTTGGAAATATCTGATAGACACCTCCACCTGAAGTTGGACATGCCCACTGGAACTCTGATTCAAGGAGACAGGCAATGCCTGCAACTGTGGCTTTCTCCAAAGTTACTGGTTGATTGGAAATCAGGAGTGCAAACTCACTGAAGCAACCACTTTGCTCTCTGGTCTATAAAAGTGAACTGTGAAACCAGCTTTGTCTCTTTTTTTTGCTTAAACTTAGACTTGTGTGCAGCAGAGCAAACCTGCATTTTGGAGTGGGAGACCTATCCCTAAATACTGTTTTCTTATCGCCAGGAGCAGTAAAGGAGAGATTTGTGATCAAAGTACAAGGCAAGCTTAATGTGCTTCCCCAGAAGAAAAGCTGAGAGTGGACTCTTCTGACTTAATTTGTTGTTTTTTAGTCATGTCTGACTCTTCATGACCCCATTTAGGGTTCGTTTGTTTTTTTTTTTTTAGCAGGATTGACTTGCCAGTTGGAGCAGTTTGCCATTTCCTTATGCAGCTCATTTTATAGATGAGAAAACTGAGGCAAACGAGGTTAAGTGATTTGCCTAGGATCTAGTAAGTAAGTGTCTGAGGCCATAATTGAACTCAGGAAGATGAGTCTTCTCTACTCTTAGACCTGCAACTCTACCCACTACACTACCTAGTGGCCTCCAACTCAATAAATGATAACAATTGGGGCTCCAACACTGGCCATTCTGACCCATACTGAGTAAAGGCCATGTAAGGTTATATTTCATCTCTTCCCCCTGATTCTCTAGTACCCTAAAGGGGTTGAAGGTTCTAGGTTCTCTGCTCTAGGCCTCACTGATATTGTTCCCCTAGCAGTAGGGGGTGGTACCCTGTATCTCAGTTCCATTTAGCCACTAACAGATTAGCTTTTACATAGAAAATATTTACTTCAACGCATTTACTTAAAATATTCAAAAATATTCACATTTACAAAAATATTCACAAAAAAATGAATTCTATCAAACATTCAAAGAACAACTAATCCCAATACTATACAAATTATTTGACATAATAAACAAAGAAGGAGTCCTACAAAATTCTTTTTATGACACTAATATGGTACTGATTCCAAAGCCAGGCAGACCAAAAGCAGAGAAAGAAAACTACAGACCAATCTCCCTAATGAACAAAGATGCAAAAATCTTAAATAGAATACTAGCAAAAAGACTCCAGCAAGTGATTATGAGGGTTATCTATCATGATTAGGTGGGATTTATACCAAGAATGCAAGAATGGTTCATCTTGCATTCCTCATAATTGACCATATCAACAAGCTAACAAACAAAAATCATATGATTATCTCAATAGATGCTGAAAAAGACTTTGACAAAATACAACACCCATTCCTACTGAAAACACTAGAAAGTATAGGAATAAAAGGACCCTTCCTAAAAATAATAAACAGTATATATCTAAAACCATCAATAAGCATCATACACAATGGGGATAAATTAGAAGCCTTCCCAATAAGATCAGGCGTGAAACAAGGATGCCCATTATCACCTCTATTATTTAACATTGTACTAGAAATACTAGCAGTAGCAATTAGAGAATAAAAAGAAACTGAAGGTATTAAAATAGGCAATGAGTAGACTAAGCTATCACTCTTTGCAGATGATATGATGGTGTACTTAAAAAAATCCTAGAGAATCAACTAAAAAGCTAGTAGAAATAATCAACAACTTTAGCAGAGTTGCAGGATACAAAATAAATGCACATAAATCATCAGCATTTCTACATATTTCCAACACATCACAGCAGCAAGAGTTAGAAAGAGAAACACCATTTAAAATCACCCTAGACAATATAAAATACTTAGGAATCTATCTACCAAAACAAACACAGGAATTATATGAACACAACTACAAAACCCTTTCCAAACAATTAAAACTATATCTAAACAATTGGAAAAACATTGCTTGCTCATGGGTAGGATGAGTTAACATAATAAAAATGACCATTCTACCCAAATTAATTTACTTATTTAGTGCCATACCTATCAAACTACCAAGAAACTTTTTACTGAATTAGAAAAAACTATAACAAAATTCATTTGGAAGAACAAAAGACCAAGAATATCAAAGGAAATAATGAAAAAAAAAAACGTGAAGGAAGGTGGCCTAGCAGTACCAGATATTAAACTATACTATAAAGCAGTGGTCATCAAAACAATATGGTACTGGCTAAGAGACAGAAGGGAGGATCAGTGGAATAGACTTGAGGTAAGTGTTGTCAGCAAGACAGTCTATGATAAACCCAAAGAGCCCAACTTATGGGACAAAAATCCACTATTTGACAAAAACTCCTGGGAAAATTGGAAAACAATATGGAAGAGATTAGGTTTAAATCAATATCTTACACCCTACACCAAGATAAATTCAGAATGGGTGAATGACTTGAATATAAAGAAGGAAACTATAAGAAAATTAGGTGAACACAGAATAGTATACTTGTCAGATCTCTGGGAAAGGAAAGATTTTAAAACCAAGCAAGAGTTAGAAAAAATTACAAAATGTAAAATAAATAATTTCAATTACATTAAATTAAAAAGGTTTTGTACAAACAAAAACAATGCAACCAAAATCAGAAGGGAAACAACAAATTGGGGAAAATATCTTTATAACAAAAAACTTTGACAAAGGTCTAATTACTTAAATATACAAGGAGCTAAATCAATTGTACAAAAAAAATCAAGCCATTGTCCAATTGATAAATGGGCAAGGGACATGAATAGGCAATTTTCAGATAAAGAAATCAAAACTATCAATAAACATGTGAAAAAGTGTTCTAAATCTCTAATAATTAGAGAAATGCAAATCAAAACAACTCTGAGGTATCACCTCACACCTAGCAGATTAGCTAAAATGACAGCAGGGGAGAGTAATGAATGTTGGAGGGGATGTGGCAAAATTGGGACATTAATGCATTGCTGGTGGAGTTGTGAATTGATCCAACCATTCTGGATGGCAATTTGGAACTATGCCCAAAGAGCACTAAAAGATTGCCTGCCCTTTGATCCAGCCATACCATTGCTGGATTTGTACCCCAAAGAGATCATAGGGAAAAAGGTATGTACAAAAATATTTATAGCCGTGCTCTTTGTGGTGGCAAAAAACTGGAAAGTGAGGGTATGCCCTACAATTGGGAATGGCTGAACAAATTGTGGTATATGCTGGTGATGGAATACTATTGTGCTCAAAGGAATAATAAACTGGAGGAATTCCATGTGAACTGGAAAGACCTCCAGGAATTGATGCAGAGTCAAAGGAGCAGAGCCTGAAGAACATTGTACACAGAGATCGATACACTGTGGTAAAAATCAAATGTAATGGACTTCTGTACTAACAGTAATGCAATGATCCAGGACAACTCTGAGGGATTTATGGAAAAGAACGCTACCCACATTCAGAGGAAGAACTACAGGAGTGGAAACAAAGAAGAAAAACAACTGCTTGAACACATGGGTTGATGTGGACATGACTTGGGATGTAGACTCTTAATGACCACCCTAGTACAACTATCAATAATATGGAAATAATTCTTGATTGATGACACATGAAGAAACCAGTGGAAATGCGTGTTGGCTACGAGGTGGGGGGGTGGCATTGGGGGGGAGAGAGTAAGAACATGAATCATATAATCATGGAAAAATTTTTTTTCTAAAAACAAAATTAAAAAAAAAAAAGAAAAAAAATATTCACAAATATACAAATTTATTCTCCCAACATGTGGGAGACATAATCTTCCTCCCCATCTCCTCACTTGTACCAACTCAGTCTCTGGAAAGGGGTCAATTGGTTAAATTCATGGCTTAGTTTATTTCCTAAAGTCCCAGTTCCAAGTCCAACCACCACCCTTATTCCACCTTCAACCCACCCCCTTGACTCAAGTCTCAGGCACCTTGGCTTCATAGGACTTCTATCCCAGGTTAAATGGCCAGATCCTCCCACCTATAATCTCTGCTCCAAAGACGCCATGGCTCCAGTTCCTTGCTCCATGAGGATCACCTCTGGCATCTGAAACTGAGTGGGACAATCAACACAAAACAGAAACAAACACTGCTCCTGGACAATCAGAACCCATTTCTTGGATTTAGAGAAAAAGAAGGGACAAGAGAAGGCACTCTCATCTCTCTCACCGGTTCAGTTCATGGCACCCACACTGTGGGCGAATATCCACCTAGAAAGCATACTCAGGAAGAAAGAATGACCAAGAAAGGGCACACAAAAAAGTGACTGAGAACAGCAGAGAGAGTTACAGAAAAGAAAACCCGTTTGTCACCAGAGCCCTTCATGTTAGGACTGGGCATATCCAGACAAGCTCACATTCAAAGAAATGTCTTTAGAAGCATATGCCAATGGGCAGTGGATAGAGCATGAGGCCTAGAGACCAGAGGACCTGGATTCAAATATGGCCTCAGACATTTTCTGGCTGTATCACTCTGGGAAAATCATTTAAACCTCAATTGCCCCTGGCCCTTCCTGCTCTTCTGCCTTGGAATAAATATTTAGTATGGATCCTAAAAGAAGTAAGGGTTATTTAAAAAAATAATAAAAAGGATAATTTGCATAATTTCTGTGTAACTTCTTGCTTAAGAGGGAAAAAAAATCAGTGAAGCACTTAGATGATAAAGGTCTAATGGGAAGGGATTGTTTGTTCAGCAGCCCCCAAGGTATGTTTACCTTCTGAAGGGAATTGATGGACCATTTCTGTGCTTTACTTGTTTTCTGTCTCTTTTTGGCATCCCAGAAGTCCTTTGTATCTCTATATGCTTTTTGTGGGGAAGAATAAAACTTACATTGGACTTGGGGGACATCTTTTATTGGTGTTTGGAGAGTACCTAAATATCCACACAGGAACTATATCCTGAACAGATTAGAAGATTTTCCTGGAGCAACTCTAGATGGGGGACAATGAGTTTAAGAAAGAGATAATGAATATTTCAGAGTCAAGACTCCAAGACTGAGCCTACTCTAATGATCCAAGTCTTTTGGGGGATCTTAGGTCGTGAGTTAATTTGTTTCCAATCATTGTGATAATGTCAGCTGACCCACTTTCTCCAAGCTTCTACAAGGCACTTTTGGCACCTGACCCATGAAGCAAAGCAATGTCTAATAGCATTCTCTTAACTAGTTTATTTGTCAGTTGAGTATAGAGGAAAGAGCCTCCGGATGAGAGTCAAGAGACCTGGGATCTAGTCTACTTCTAGAATGACTCTTTGGGCAAATCACTTCTCTTTGGGACTCCTCCTAGTCTTTTCATCTGTAAAATGAAGAAATGAGACTTGATGACCTCTAAGATACTTTATACCTATAGGGTCAAATTCAAATAGAAATGGGTCCCCCCCCCTGCCTATTGATTTAGAAAACCACAAATCAATATTACCTCTGTATTTTTATTTATTTTGTTATTTTGTTTATTTATTTTGTCCCAGGGACATCTTGATCTTGTTTTGGCTGTGTTGGGGAGTTCTGTGGACCACTTATGGCCCAACAGTTGGATGTTTGACACCTATACCTATACCTTCTATGTTCTAAAGCCCCTTCTAGGAACTTGGGCATTTTATGGTTCTATGATTCTAAGGGTCAAAGTGCTTAAGACACAACAAAGCTATTTATATTTCCAGGCACAAAAATGTAATCATTCTTTTATAATATTCAGGGCCAAGAGACTAAAAGTCCACAAGGTGGCAATGCTTCCTTGTGGAAGAAGACAAGGTAGATTTGCATTATCAGAAGAAAAAAAAGAATATAATCACGACTGATAATGGGAACCAAGTTGATAAGGAGATTAAAGTACCGGAGGCAACTTTGATGTAAGGAAAAAAGCCATAGACCAGGAATTCGGAGACCTGAGTTTTAATCTCAGTTCTGTCACTAACTTCTTTTTTTTTTAAACCCCTACCTTCTGTCTTAGAATCAATACTGGATATTGGTTCTAAGGCAGAAGAGTGGTAAGGGCTAGGTAATGGGGGTTAAAGGACTTGCCCAGGGTTACACAGATAGGAAGTGTCTGGGGCCATATTTGAACCCAGGATCTCCCATCTCTGGGCTGACTCTCAATCCACTGAGCTACCCAGCTGCCCCCCTGTCACTAACTTCTAATTGGCTTAAGAAACTTTCCTTTTACGAGCTTCAATGTTCCCATCTACAAAATAAGGTAAAGAAAGAAGTTGGACTAGATGTCCTCTAAGGCTCTTTCTGGATCTGATCTAAGATTCTAAGTTATTGTTAAAGGTGAAAAAAAAGGAAGAAAGAAAATGTAACATTCAAGTCAATAGTTCTTAATATCTGATGGCCATCTCAAGTAATCACTGAAAGCCAAAGATAAATAAAGCATAGTATTTATTCTGAATAAATTTATATTCTGATAGCAGAAATATAATATTTATACAAGTAATAATGTTATAAAATAGGACACATTAATTGTATAAAGGAGGCACAAGAAAAGTGCTAACCAAAATCTGATAAAAAGAGAGATTTCTAAATTGGAGAGACCAAGGAAGGCTTCCTAGAGGAAAAGCATTTGAGCTGGCTCTTAAAGAATGGGTGGAATTTCAGCAAAATGAAAGTGGGAGATTGTAGGAAGATGAAAGGCTCTAGAGGAACTCTGTTTCCCACAAATGTTCTTGAGGAACATCAAAATTCCCCCAATAGAACCAAAAATAAGCTAAATCACTTGTAGGCTCTAGCCCGGGGATCCACAGGGGAAAAAAAAAAAATCTGGAATCCTTAGGAGACCCTGAGATAGACAAGCCAGGACAGATGAAAAATAGATCTCAGGGCAAGGAGGTATTGGATGGTTTAAAGTCTGCTAAGGCCCTTCACCAAGCCCAGAAGTGGGGAGAAACATCCTAAACAAAGTCTAATTCGTGTATCCCAGAAGTACTTGGTAGCAGGGCTAGCAGGCCCTGGGGAAACTCCGAGAATCTGGTCAGGCACTAGGAGCCCCAGGCCAGACACATGCGAAAGATCCTGGGCAAAAGTCAACCTAAGGCTTTGTGAAAGCCTGGGCAGGAAGAGCCCCCGAGCCTAGCAGCAGTGGGGAAGAACTTCAGGCAGAGTCTATGAAGAGTTCCATTTCCACCCCAAGAAAATCAGTGAGTACAAGAGAAGGTACAGCCAGTACTTGGAAGCCATAACCAGAGTGGCAGAGTTATGGAGGGGAAGCCATGTCTCAGTGAGTACAGAAAGATGGAAGGAGAAATGGAGGGATATAAAATGAAAGAAAGTTCATTAATTAGAGAGCAGAGGTCCCCAAGGGCATGGGGAGAGGGCAGGAAGATTTGGAATGGGACAGTAGTGGTATAGGTTTGAAGTGGATGGGAATGAAGGAAAAGACAGCTGAGTTTGGGGAAGGAGGGTTGTTCTTCAGGAATCCAAGGTTCAACATCACAAGGATGGAGAAAGAGATGGGGTGTTACTACCAATATAATTATATGATTTTAGGTGTTTAAAAAAACAAACTTCTTCAGGCCAAAGATAGGAAGTCCTGGGTTCGATCTGACCTCAGACATTTCCTAGCTGTGTGACTCTGGACAAGTCACTTAACCCCCATTGCCTAGCCCAATGATTGGCAACCTTTTAAGCTTGGTGTGTCAAAATTCACCAAAAAACTGAGCATAACTTGGGTGGTGTCTTTTCAAGAAAAAAAAACACCATAATTTCACGATATTTATAGTTTAAATAACAAAAATGTATAATTGTAATATATAACTGTATTTAATAAACCAAAATAGGTCAATTAATATAGGTAGAATCATCATCCATAGTGCACAGAATGTCTACACTACACAACAGCAAATGTTTCATCCTCAGCATGTGGCCCCAGACTTCTCTGTGCATGTGGCTGCGAGTCATTGAAAATGGCTAGGTTTGCCATCACCAGCCTAGCCCTTATTGCTCTTCTGCCTTGGAACCAATACACACTGTTGATTCTAAGCTGGAAGGAAAGGGATTGAAAAAAAATTTTTTTTTTCCTTATATTTTGAATTCTGAGCTGTCTTCCTCCCTCCCTTCCAACTCCACACTAGAAAAACAGCATCTGACATAAATATGTTTATGTGGAATTTAACAATACATACTTCCATATCTCAGCTCTTTCTCTACATGTGGATAGCAGCTCCCTAAAAAAAACGTCCTTTGTAGTTGATTTGAATATTCATATCATTCCACATTAGCTTGGCCATTCACAGTGACTCTGAACAATATTGCTCTTAGCATAGATAACATTCTCTTGATTCTGCTCACTTCATTCTGCATTATTTCATGCAGGCTTTATATATTTTTCTAAAATCAACCTATTCATCATTTCTTTTTAAACCTTTAACTTCTGATTTAGAATACTAAACATGGACTCTAATGCAGAAAAGAGGTAAGGGCAAATGAGGTAAAGAGAATGGTCCAGGGTCACACAGCTAGGAAGTATCTGAGGTCATATTTGGACCCAGGTTCTTCTGACTCCAGACCTGGCACTCTATCCACTGTGCTACCTAGTTGCTCTCCTGCTTATCATTTCTTACACCATAGTAGTATTCTATCAATCATATACCACAACTTATTCAGCCATTTCCCAATTGATGGGCATCCCCTTCAATTTCCAGTTCTTTGCCACCAGTAAAAGAGGTGCCACAAATATTTTCAAATGTATAAATTTTTTTTCCTGATCACAGGATAACAACAATTCTATTTAATAAAAGACCATTTAAAAAGGAATAAAATTAATTAAAGCTGAAATAACTTAATCCTAAAGATTTGGTTGAAAATTTTAGAAACAATAGATAACTTCAGTAAGGATAATGACAATAAGGAAATGTACCAAAAATTTTAGGATGCAGACAAAGCAATTTTTAGAGGAAATTTTGTATTTCTAAGCAGTTTCATTAGTAAAAGTAAAAAAAAAAGAATAGCTCTATGAATTAGGCACGAAACCTAAAAACACTGTAGAAAATCCTCAATTTAAGAAAATGTAATTTAACAACAAAATAGAAATTCTGATGATCAAGACAAATGAACAGAACTGAAAACAAAACACTCAATTGAATTAATAAAATAAAATTGGGAGATGCTTTTTTGAAGTTATGCTAGCTAATTTGATTTTTAAAAATAAAAGATAAAATTATCAGTCTCAAAAATGAAATAAAATTGACAACAAATGAAAAATAAACAAAAAATATAAAAAAGAATATTTCATCCAGCTCTATTGCTAGCAAAACTCACAAATAATATAGATGAATATTTTCAAAAATACAAAATGCCAAATCTGGCCTCAGACACATCCTAGCTATGTGACCCAGGACAAGTCACTTAACCCCTATTACCTAGCCCTTACCACTCTTCTGTATTGAAACTGATATTCAGTATCAATTCTAAGACAGAAGATTATGGGTGTATATAGGATAGATAGAAACACACACACAGATTAAGTAATAGAGAATTTAAATAATTCAGTCTCAGAAGAAATTGAACAAGTCATAAATGGTCTTCCAAGGGGCTGGGGGAGTGGGGGGAGTCAAGGGGAAGGCCCTGGCCCAATTAAATATATAAGTGAGGAGCATCTGTGTGGTTCAGTGGATTGAGGGCAAGGCCTAGAAACAGGAGGTCCTGGGTTCAAATGTGGCCTTGGACACTTTCTAGCTGTGTGACCCTGGGCAAGTCACTTAACCCCCATTGCCTAGCCCTTACTGCTCTTCTGCCTTGAAACCAAGACAGAGTATCGATTCTAAAATGGAAAGTAAGGGTTTGAGAAAGAAGGAAAGAAAGAAGGAAAGAAAGAAAGAAAGAAAGAAAGAAAGAAAGAAAGAAAGAAAGAAAGAAAGAAAGAAAGAAA
>NC_058130.1:202067130-202098748 GCF_016433145.1 Gracilinanus agilis
AAGAAAAGAAAAGAAAAGAAAAGAAAAGAAAAGAAAAGAAAAGAAAAGAAAAGAAAAGAAAAAAGTTCTATATAACCAGGGAACTGATTCTACCCCTTAACTGAGAGAATTCCTTTCTCATGAAATGGTTTGGATAGTTGTAAAGTAGAATTGGTAGAATGTACTGCACCTTTCATATATGAACAGTTATATGGTTAAAAAGGGCAGAGGGAGCAGGTAGGTGGCTCAATGGACTGAGAGCCAGACATGGAGATGGAAGGTCCTGGGTTCAAATTTGGCCTCAGAGACTTCTTATTTATGTGTCTCTGGACAAGTGACTTTACCCCCATTGTCTAACCCTTACTGTTATTCTGCCCTTGGCAATACACAGTATTAATTCTAAGACAGAAGGTAAGGGTTAAAAAAAAAAAAAAAAGGACAGAGTGAACTGTTGAACAAAGAAAAATAATTAGATCAATTTGTGAAGGCTCTAACTACTGCCTTTTGTATTTGAACTGTTTGATTATGAAAAGGGGCAAAGAAAGAACTTTTGTTTATGAAAAACTAATAAAAATCCATGTGTAAAGAAACAGTTTTAAGAGAAAATGTGAGAAAAGAGAGACTAATAAGAGTACTAAATAGGGAATTGAGAGGATCTACTTCAGGTCAGAGAAATGACAGAGACTGCAGGACATTGTGCTCCAGACCAAGTCGAAACTTGAAGTAGTAAATCAAATAATTCTTTGGAAACTAGGGAATGATTAAATAAGGACTGCTGGCTTAAAACTATTTAAGACCTGTGTGACATGGATGCCAGGCACAATGCTAAGCATTTTACAAATATCATTTCATGTGATCCCACATCTCTGGGTAATAAGTTCTATTATTATCTCCATTTTACAGTTAAGGAAACTGAGAAAGACAAAAGTTAAGTACTTGCCCAGTTGTCACACAGTTAAGCAGTGTTTAAAACCGGATTTGAACTCAGATCTTTGATTCCATGCCCAGTGTTCTCTCTATCCATTGAGACTTTTAGTTGCCTCTAATATGTGCAGGACCATCTATACTCTTTCTGCGATAGTTTGATTACCACAATCTGTCCTCACACTAGTAGTTTTAGGCTCCTGAAAAGGACCAATATGATGAAGCTACAATTCAAAGTCTTTCAGTATTCTAGGAGCAAATCTTATGGGGAAAGCACATTTCCCCCTACTTGCTATGATAGCTCCTGAGCCCTCATCAGTATGATTTCCATCAACACAAAAAATCGGTCACAGTGTTATCAACCTTAGTGCTTTTATAAAAAATAGGTTGTTGTCTATATCTTTTGTTTTTATATCATCAAAATTTTCTCCCGAAACCTTCTCTTTCCTTTTATTAGAGATTAATCCTTCATAACTAAAAAAAAAATTTCCCAATTACATGTAATAACAAATTTCCACTTAAGTTTTCCAAAGTTATAGGATTCAAATTGTCTCTGACCCTTTCTTCCCTCTTCTATCTCAGAACTGGCAAGCAATTCAATCTGGGTTATACATGTATTATCACACAAGAGATATTTCCATACCATTCATTTTTGTGAGTGATTAATCTTATAAAATCAAAACCCCAAAACATATGCCAAAATAAACAAGTGAAAAATCAAATGCTTTCATCTGTATTCCTATTCCAAGAGTTCTTTCTCTGGAGTTGGATAGCATTCCTTGTCATAAATCCCTCAGAATTGTTCTGGATCATTGTATTGCTGAGAGTAATTAAGTATCACAGTTGATCATCCCACAATATTGCTGTTACTGCATACAATGTTCTTCTGGTTCTGCTTATTTCACTCTGCATCAGTTCATATAGGACTTTTCGGCTCTTTCTGAAACCATCCTGTTCATCATTCCTTAAACCATAATACTATTCTATCACTATTATATACAACAATTTGTTTAGCCATTCCTCAATCGATGGTCATGTATTTAGTTTCCAAATCTTTGCCACCACAAAAAGAGCAGCTATTAATATTTCTTTTAAATTTTTTAAAATGAAGAAGGTTAAAAAATTCAGCAAAATAGATCAACACATCAAAAAAATCTAATCATATGAATGTTCCACATTAATTGATCTCAACTTCTGCTAAGTAGCAAAGGGAGGCATTTTCTTCTTTGGTGTCAAACTTATTCTTTATGTAAGGGCATGCATGTCCAAATAGGTCTCTCTAAATTTACTTCTTAGGGAAGTATGAATAGATATTTCTAGTTTCCACCTCCCAGCCTTCTTCAAAGGAGATCTTGATACCACCTGGAGAGAAAGAGGAGATTGGAAACTTGAAGCTAGATACTCTACTCTACTTAGAGTAGAATTATATCTATCTCCATAAATATTTTTAGTTTAGAGGAAATTGTCTTTAGTCACAAATGGCTAATATCCCTTATCAGGAAGAAGTACTCTAAGCTATATCCAAAGCTTAACTCCTCTTCCACCAAAGACCAATTGGGCAGTAAACAGACTTGTCCTCATATCATATTACTTTCAAGCCCCTCAAAATGAGCTATGAATGAAGCAGAAGTACATAAAAGGATAGAAATTCAGGCTAGACATTCTTCCAGAAATAAGCAGAATCCAACAGTAACCTATAGCCCAAAGTCAAAAAGATCAGAAGAATGAGCAAACAAAAAATAACCCTACCATAAAGGGCAATTATATTAACAGGGAAGTTCAAGATTCAAACACCAAAGACAATGATCTAAAGACATCTATAAGCAACGCCTTAAAGAAAAAAAAATGCAGATTGGACACAAGCCCACCAAGAATTTCTAGAAGAATTAAAAAACAATTTTTTTTAAGCCAGATGAGAAGGGCAGCTAGGTAGCTCAGTGGATAGAGAGCCAGGCCTAGAGATAGGAGGTCTTGGATTCAGATGTGGTCTCAGATACTTCCTAGCTATGTGAATACTGTCTAACCCTTGTTGCTCTTCTGCCTTAGAACTAATATTTAGTATCAAATTGAGATCAAAATAAGAGCTATGGAAGAAATATATAAAAAGATTCTTATTGGGGCAATTAGGTGACTTAGTGGATTGAGAACCAGGCCTAAAGGTAGTAGGCCCTAGGTTCAAATCTAGCCTTAGACACTTCCTAATTGTGTGGCCCTGGGCAAGTCACCTTAACCCCATTGCCTAGCCCTTACTACTCTTCTGCTTAGAATCAATACAGAGTATTGATTCTAAGATAGAAGATAAGAGTTAAAAAAAAGATTATGGTTAGCAACTAAGTAAAAGGGATATAATACCTTATTGATGAAAATAACTCCTTGAAAATTAGAATTAGAGGGAGCTTGGTGGCTCAATGGATAGCCAGTAAAGCCTAGAAATAGGAGATCCTAAATTCAAATCTGGCCTCAAACATTTCCAAGCTGTGTAACCTTGGGCAAGTCATTTAACTCCTTTTGCTTAGCCCTTACTACTCTTCTGCCTTGCAAATATTGATTCTAAGATGGAAGGTAAGAGTTTACATTTTTAAAAAGCTAATGACTACATGAGATGTCAAGTAAAACAAAGTTTAAATACCTGAAAAAATAGAGGAAAATGTGAAATATCCCATAGGATAAACAACTTGACTTAGAAAACAGATCAAAGAGATATCATTTAAGAATCACTGGAAATCTGAAACCCATGAACAAAAAAAAAAACCAACAAAAAACGATCCTAGATATCATGCATATTTCAAGAAATCATAAAGGAAAACTGCTGAAATATTTATGAACTAGAGATCAAAGTAGAAATAGAAGGAATCAACTAGTCATCTGAAAGAAATTCCAAAATGAAAATTCCTGGGAATTTTATAGCTAAGTCCAGAAATCCCTGATTAAAGAGAAAAGATTGCAAGTAGCCAGAAAGAAAGAATTCAAGCACCATAGAGTCATAGTCAAGATCATACAAAATTTAGCAGCCACCACTCTAAAGAAAAGGTAGGGTTTTAGTATGATATCCTGGAAGGTAAGAGAACTAGGATTATAACCAAAAATAACCCACTCAGAAAAAAAAAAATGAGTATAATCCTACAGGAGGGAAATGGGCCCTCAGTGGAAAACAAGATTTTCTTAAATTCCCAATGAAAAGATCAAGTTGAATAGAAAATTTGACATTTAAATACAGTACTCAAGAGAAGCTTCAAAAAAGTAAGCATGAGTGAAAAACTATAAGAGAATATATAAGGTTAAGGTAGAACTTTATTATCACCAGAAATCTTAGAGAGACTAATTAGTCAGAAGTTCTGGATATGATTCCATTATATTTGGATGATCTCAAAAGAAGAATGAAAGGATGAGAAAGAGGGATGCATTGAGGGAAAGGGGAAAAGAGAAAAAGAATGGTTGGAAATTTTTGTGCATAAATGGGTTGTGTAAGGAAGAGTTTATACAGTGGGAAGGACAATAGGTAGGGGAGAACACAACCTTGAACTTCACTCTCAGTTGACTGGTTCAAGGAAGAAAGACTAAAATACACAATACAGAAATTTACCTTCCCCAAAAAGGAAATAGAAGGGAAAAGGTTAAAAGAAAGAAAGGTGAGGGATAAGAGGGAAAATAGATTAAGGGAGATAGTGGCCAGAAGCAAAATAGACTTTATTAAAAGAGATAAACAGGGAAATTACATTTTGCTCAAAGGTATCAGAGACAATGAATTAAGTCTTAAAGCAAAAGTTAAACATGTTACAGGAGGAAGTAGACAGTAAAACTATACTAGTGGGGGACCTTAATTTCCCCTCTGTCAGACTTAGATTAGTCTAATCACAAAATAAATAAGAAAGAACTTAAGGAGCTGAATAGAATTTTAGAAAAGTTAGATATGATAGATGTAAGGAGGATAATGGGAATAGAAAGGAGTATACTCATTTCTCAGCTGTTTTTCTTTCTTTTTTTTTTAACATACCTAATTCAGAAATTTGTTTTGTCTAATTACATGTTTGTAATGGTTTGGAGCTCTTTATTTTTGTCTTCTTGGTGGGATGAGGACTAGGAAGGGTGAGGGAATTCGGAACCAAATATAAATTCAATTTTATAAAAAAGGAAAAAATCCTTATTATAAATCTCTATGTTTCTAGCTTTTTTATATGAACAATTTGACTTTTCTTTTCTTTTTAAATAATTAGGTTACCCCTTCGACTATTTTATTAGCTTTTTAAGGATAGCTTCTAATCTTATCTATCAGTTCAAAAATCTTTCTCCTTTCAATTTTATTGTTCTCTTCTTTAATTTTCAGAATTTCTACCTTATTGCTAAGTTGAAGATTTCTAATTTAGTGTTGCAAGCATACCAAATTCCTTGATTTATTACTGCTATTATTATTATTGTTATTATTATTACTCAATTGGCCTCTACCATTTTCTTTGGCTGCTCTCTCTTGGTTTGACTTTGTTAGGGATTCAAAATTCTTCATAATCTGTCTTTTTTTAAACTTTTTTTTTTTTACAATTTTCTTATATCTTACTCTGTAATTCAATGGCTCTGTCCACCTTCCTGTTCCTTGTACATGGCATCCAACTATTGACTCCGGATATTTTCATCAGACATTCCCCATGCCCAGATGCTCTACCTTTTCATCTCTGCCTTCTGGCTTACCTGAATTATTTCAAGTCTCAGCTAAAGTTAGGGGTGTGCTGGATCCAGCTTATACCCACTCTCAGGAACTGACAATTAAAATTTCCATGTGAGCTTTATGCCTCAGAAACTGACAAATGCTACAAATCAAGGCCTGATTTAGTATTTTTGTTGGGTTTCTAGAATTAAGGAATAGAAGGAAAAAATGTTAATAATGCAGATTACATTTTAAAATGTGTCATGTATAATTCTCCTTTTAGAGATCTGATTGTTAAACATTTAGTCGTATACCCCTTGCTAAAGTCCCATCTTCTACAGGAAGTTTTTCTAGTTTTAGTCCTAGTCCTTCTAAATCTTAATGCCTTTACTCTGAAAATATCTCCAATTTATTGGTATATATCTTATCTGCACATATTTGTTTGTTTGTTGTCTCTCCTAGTAGACTGTGTGCTCCTCGAAAGCAAAGACTAATTTTTTTGGTCTCTGTATCCTCAATGCATAGTATACTGCCTAATACTTAGTAGATATTTGATAAATGTCTACTGACTTGACTTTGCCTAAGACATCTAGTGAAAGGTAATGCTTTAAAGGGAGAGGCCTATGTTTCTCCTCTCTGAGGCCCACCTGGAACTCTGTAAAAATGGGTCTTGAGTCTTTTTCACACTGTTATTTATTCTTTTCCATATGAGGTAAAGAAAATTAATCTGGAGGTACTAACATAATGGGTTTTGAAAGGTAAATTGAGTGAGCCTTTGAAATTCTGGCAATTGAAGTCCAATGGTGAGTTTTACCTCCAGTACATCCTTGAGGCCCCAAGGAGGAAGAACTCATCCAACAATGATACCACTTACACAGCACCAATGCTGTGTGCTGAGTTTGAGTCTGCTCCCTCACTAACCAAGGTGAGATATGGGAAAATGCCACTGAAAAAGTTAACCTGCATTTTATTTCTTTCATATCATTTATTGAAAAAAATCAAGTCATCTCATATAAAGTTTTAGGTAGTATCTGTAACTAGGATGCTATTCCTGGCTGTGAATCAAATGTGATAAGATAAGGAGGAAGTTTGCATAAAACTCTGGTCATCTACTCTAAAATGTTAAGTACCTAGCTGGAGGGAATCCTGATTTCTGATAAAGATAACAATCATACGGAGTTGGTATTTGTTTTTATGTCAATAGCAAGATGCTCAGATATTATCTTTAAGTCTCTTCCCAGAGTCCTTGATAACAAGATAAAAAAATCTTTTCCTAGAATCTTTATCTGAAAGTATTCCTTACAGGATCAATAAAACGCTAGGAATCTGTACCAGAATTTAGCAACTATTAGCTAATCTGCTTTGAACATCTGGTTCTGTTAATCAAATGATTTGTATTAACTGTCAAAATCCTATAAAAACAACTGTGAACATCCAAAAGAGGTCTTTCATCATAGATTGGGTATGATGAGACCACTGGCCGTATTTACCCCAAAATGAAGTCAATTCCAGCTCAGATTTTGGCCCAGATTTCTTTTATTTTATTTTTTCACCACCAATGCACTGCGGAGAAATATTTCTAATTTTTTCTTACTGGATCTTTGAAGTAATTGTTCCTTTGTAAAAGCTCATTGATGATAACTGGCTACATGAAATTATGGGGTACTGATCACTCCCTAATAGCATTAGAGAAAACCACCTCAAACTCTATGCACATCTTCTAGATATAGTTGATTTGGCTCTAAGACAGAGAGGTCAGAGTATATTTGCTGCATCTGTATCTAATTACTGGGGGAATTTGAGAGTAAATTCAGGTACCAGCTATTTGTTCTTAATTTTGGAAGAAGACCAATAACATCACAAGATGATATTTTGCCTCTGTGTGAATTGGATTGCAAAGTTGCATAAAGTCAGACTTTCTATTTCAGTGTTATGGAAGTCCAGTGGCAAGATAAAAGTCCAGCTGACTGGTGATGGCCTGGGATGGAGTGGATGGCTTTGGCATCTTCAATGTCTTTCCAAACTCTAAACATTCCACTGCACCTGCTTCCTTCGCCACCACTGGAATAAATTGTTCTCATTTGCCCATTCCACCAGGGGAAGTCTTCACGTGTTTGGGGTAGATATTCCCCTAACTCACGGATGGAGTAGAAATCTGGCACTGATAGGGTAGTAGTAGCACCAACTTGCTAAGGTAACATCACCATGGGGACCATTCTGGAAGTTAAAGCTTGGAATATGGGCAGGAATTATTCCTTAAGCCTGTGAATGAAGCAGTAGGAAGCATCCACCATGTTCTTTGCTGCCAAGTCCCAGGCTATCCTCCATACTGGAATGCTCTTCTTCTTCATGTCTCCTTTGCCTAGCCTCTTTTAAAGTTCGGCTTGAGTGTCACTTCCTCCACAAGGCCTATCTTTTAATAACTAGTCTGTTCTCCATAAAAAAAAAATTAATTCGTATTCTCTTTGTACTTTCTTATCTGTGAACGTATTGTTTAATTGAATGCAATCTTCTTAAGGAGTGGGATTATTTTGTTTTTCTCTTTCTTTTCTCAACACTTAGCATAGTACTTGGAACAATGTAGGCACTTAATAAATATTTATTTGAATGAATGAAAGATTGAATAGAAGCTGCCATCCAAGTTGTTGCCATGCCAGGATATTAATGTGTTGTTATGAAGAGATCACTGGAATTAAGAAAGTTGAAGGATTGAGAGATCAAGATGTTAGAAAGGGTCATGAACAAGAATGCTGCCATTACTGAGGATGATGTCAAGGGAATAAGTAAGGTCTTGGAGGTTTAGTAAAAATAGTAATAATTTTTATCTCCTCCTTGCTCTGTGAGTCTAAGGAAGTGGCAGGAGTGGCCACCAGTGAAGAGGATTGTAAGGAATATAATATCCTCAGGGGAAAGCCAGGTTTTAATTAAAATGAGGGAAAGAATATTGGTTGAAAATATCAAGGATATAAAGGAGTTGGTTTCATCATAAAGTTCTTTAGAATGAGATAGGTGAACATTGCAACAATATTGGAAAGGAATATCAGTGATGACAACAGAGGTGAGGGTTTTGGGAGCAGGTGACAATAGCATGATGCTTTCATATCAATCACAGAGGATAAAGCTCTGGGCCTGGAGTCAGGAAGATTTGAGTTCAAATCCAGCCTCTCTCATTTATTAGCTTTGTGACCTTGGGCAAGTCAGTTAACTTCCACTTCCCTCCTCTTCTTCAACTGTATAATGGGCTAATAATAGCAACTACCTCCTAAGATTGCAGTAAGGATCAGATGAAATCATATTTATAAAGCACTTTGAGCAGTACCTGGTACTTATTAGGCACTATATAAATGCTAGCTATTATTGTTGTTGCTATTATTATGCTGGAGTTTCAAATACTAGTTTCACAAGAACAAGAGAGGGGAAGAATAAGTAGGTAGCCATTCAACTGAAAAAAAGATCTGGGGTCTTTTAGCAAGCTGCAATATCAGTAAGAGTTAATAGTGTGATATAACAATCCAACAAGTTAATGTAATTGTGGGGCAGCCAGGTGTCACAATGGATAGAGTACCAAGCCTGGAGTCAGGAAGACTTAAATTCAAATCCAACCTTAGATACTTACTAGCTGTGTGATCCTGGGTAAGTCAATTAACCTCTGCCTTCCTTAGTTTCTTCAACTAGAAACACCTTGCAGGATGGTTGTGTGGATCAAATGAGATCATATTTGCAAGGTATTTAAAACAGTGCTTGGCATACATTTAGTTTCTACATAAATGTTTATTTCCTTCCCTTCCTTCCCCTACCAGATCTACAGCCATGCTACAAAACTGTAATTATCAAAAAACAACTTGGTATTGAGTAAGAAATAGAGAGATTGAACAGTGGAACGGATGAGGCACATAACATACAGAAACAAATGAGCACAATAACCTAGTGTTTGATAAATAAACACCATCTTGCCTCCCCTTCCTCCATTAATTTTTTTAAAATCCTTATCTTCTATCTTAAAATTAATACTAAGTATCTATTCCAAGGCAGAAGAATGCTAAGAGCTAGGCAATTAGGTATAAGTGACTTGTCCAAGGTCACATAGCTAGGAAGTGTCTGAGGCCAAATTTGAACCTAGGGCCTCCCTTCTCTAGGCCTGGCTTTCAATCCACTGAGCTATCTAGCTCTCCCAATCAATAAGTATTTGTTAAATACTTATTATGTACCAAGCACTGAACTCATGAGGCTATTACAAATAGCAAACTATCAGAAGACCAAACAGAAATCTTAAATTACCCAATCTCAGAAAAGGAAATAGAAATAATTATAAAGGACTTAACAAAAGCAAAAAACTCATAATTCTAATAGATTCACAGGAGAATCTCTCAAATGCTCTCAAACTTTTAAAGAACAATCAGAACCTATAAGTATAGGTATATATAAATTATTCTCAAAAATTGAGAAAGAAAGCACCCTACTAGCTTTCTTTTATGAGACCACCATAGTTATAAGTCAGGAAAAGATAAAACACAAAGGAAAACTATAGGCCAACATCATCAATGAATATTGACTCAAAATTTTTAAACAAAATCCTGTCAAATATGCTACAGTAATTTATCCAAAAAGTTATTCATGGTGGCCAGGTGAGATTTATAATAGGGATACAAAGATGGTTCAATGTTAGAAAAACAATCAACATAATTTATCATATTAAAAACCAAAACATCTAGGTAAAGGAGGTATTAAAAATACTGAAGAAATTAATATCTTAAAAGCAGAATAAGCCAATTGACAAAATGATTACAAAAATCTACTCAAGAGAAAAATTCCTTATGGAGTCTGGACCAAAAGATCATGAAACATATGGAAAAAAATAAGAAAATTCACTGGGGAAAAGAACTAATTAAAAAGTAGAATTAGCCAAATGGAAAAGGAGGTATAAAAGCTCACTTACGAAAAGCATGGAGGCAGCTGGGTAGCTCAGTGGATAGAGCCAGGCCTAGAGAAGGGAGGTCCTAGGTTCAAATCTGACCTCAGACACTTCCCAGCTGTGTGACTGTGGGAAAGTCACTTAAGCCCCCATTGCCTAGCCCTTACCACTCTTCTGTCTTGGAGCCCATACATAGCATTGACTCCAAGATGGAAGATAAGGGTTTAAAAAAAAAAAAGAAAGAAAGAAAATCATACCTTCGATAATACATGTATAACCCAGATTGAATTGTTTGCCAGCTCCGGGAGGAAGGAGGGAAGGGAGCAAAGGGAGCAAGAGAGGCAACTTAGATCACATCACTTTAGAAAACTTACATGGAAATGTGTTATTATGTGTAATTGGTATGTGTGTCTGTATGTCTGTGTCTATGTGTATATATATCTTTACAATAACAAAAAAACAAAGAAAATAATACCCTAGAAATTAGAATTGGGCAAGTGGAAGCTAATGACTCCATGAGATATCAAGAAACAATCAAAGTCAAAAGAATGGGAAAAAAATAGATGAAAATGTGAAACATCTCATTGGAAAAATAATTGATCTAAGAAACAAATACAGGAGAGATAATCTAAGAATTATTGGACTACCTGAAACCCATGATCAAGAGAAGGGCTTAGATATTATCTTTCAAGAAATTATCAGGGAAAACTATCCTGATATTCTAGAACCAGAGGATAAATAGAAATGGAAAGAATCCACTGATCTCAGCCTGAAAGAGATCCCCAAAGGATAACTCCCAGGAATATTATAGCCAAATTCCAGAACTCCCAGGTCAAGTAGAAAATGTTGCAAGTAGTCAAAAAGAAACGATTTAAATATCATGGAACCACATTCAGGATAGCACACGATTTAGCAGCTTCTACATTAGAAGGATCAGAGGGCCTAGAATATCTTTCGGAGGGCAAAGGAGATAGGACTTCAGCCAAGAATAACTTACCCAATAAAACTGAGCATAATCCTTCAGGGGGAAAAATGGGCATTCAATGAAATAGAGGCTTTTCATACATTCCTGATGAAAAGACAAGACTTGAAAAGAAAATTTGACTCTCAATACAAGGCTCATGAGAAGCATAAAAAGGTAAATAGGAAAGAGAAATCAAGACATTCAATAAGGTTAAATTGTTTACATACCTACATGGGAAGATTATTCTTGTAACTCCCAAGAACTTTATCATTATTAAGGCAGTTAGAAGCAGTATATATAGACAGAGAATGAGAGTATGAATTAAATATTATGGGATGATATCTAAAAAAATAAAATTAAGGCATGAGAAAGAGGAATGTATTATGAGAGGGCAGAAGGGAAAACTAGAATGGAATAAATTATCTCATATAAAAAAGGCATGAAAAAGCTTTTCCAGTGGAGAGGAAGATGGGGAGGTGGGGAGAGGAGTATTTGAACTTAACTCTCATCAAAGTTTGGTCAAAAGCAGAAGGGGGTAAGAGAAAGGTGGGAGACTGATAGAAAAAAGGGCAAATTGGGGGATGTGGTAGTCAGAAGCTAAACACTTTTGAGGATAGACAGAATGAAAGAAGAGAGAAAAGGATAAAGGGAGAGGGAAATAGGATGGAAAGCAATAAACAGTAATCATAATAGTGAAAAAAATTTTACAAGTCTTTCTAGTAAAGGCCTCCTATCTCAAATACATAGAGAAATTAGTTGGATGTATAGAAATACAAGTCATTGATTTGTATAAATGATTAAAGCAGTAAGACAAAAAAAAAAAAAGAAAGAAAGAAATTAAAAAGTTAAAGATAGGTAAGGAGTGGGGCAGTTAGGTGGCTCAGTGGATTGAGAGCCAGGCTTAGAGACGGGAGGTTCTAGGTTCAAATTTGACCTCAGATACTTACTTCCTAATTGTGTGACCCTGGGCAAGTCACTTAATCCCCATTGCCTAGCTCTCACTGCTCTTCTGTCTTAGAACCAATTTACAGTATTGATTCTAAAACGGAAAGTAAGGGTTTAAACAAACAAAAAAGATAGATAAGGAGGAGATAAAACTATCTTTAGTTGTTTATGATATGATGGTATACCTGGGAAATCCTAAGGAATCAGCAAAGTTACTAATTGAGACAATTAATAATTTCAACAAATCTACTATAAGCTACAAAATAAACTCTCAAAAATTAATAGCATTTCTATATTATAATAACATAAGCAGTATTAATAAAAAAGGGAAATCCTATTCCAAATAACAACAAAATGCATAACCTATCTGGGGATTGACCTCCTAAAACACACAAAAATCTTATATAGATTTAATTACAAAGTACTCCTTATCACTCAACTGCAAGTGGAACAGCTTGTCAGCTTTGGGAGACGGGAGGAAAGAGTAGGGGAGGGATTATAAATCATGTAACCATGGAAAAATATTCTAAATAAAAATCCAAAAATAAATAAACAAATAGATGATGCTACTAAAGTAGCATATAGGGGAAAAAAGTGCTCCTTAAGGCAATAAAAAACAACTTAAATAGCTGAAAGAATATTCATTGCCAATGCCTAGGCATATTTTGTTTCCAATATAATAAAAATGACAATACTACCAAAGTTAATGTATTCCTTTAATGCTATACTAATCAAAATTTTAAGGGGATAAATAGAACTTGACAAAAATATTTACAAAATTAATTTGAAAAAAACAAAGGAAAATGATGAAAAGAAATCAAGATAAAGGGAAAATACAACTTCTAGACCTTAAACTACTTTATAAAATTAGCAGTCATCAAAATATATGATATTGAAGAAAAATGAGACAAAAATGGACCAATGGAACAGAGTAAATAAGAGACAATCAGAAATAACCATTTGTTAGGAATTCAATTAGAAATCTAGTGGGACTTCATTAGGAAGGCAATAACTGAGTATTTGAAAAAGTAGAAAACAAGTTACCTAGGGAAAAAATTCCTTATTTGATTTAAAAAATTATTGGGAAAACTGGAAAGCAATCTGGCAGAAAATAAGCTTAGACCAACACCTTATACCATATTCCACAATACATTCTAGATGGATACATGACCTTCATATTAAAGATCAGACCATAAGAAAAAAATTAGAAGAGAAGCAGATAATATACATTTCATAGCTACAAGTAGGAGATGTATTGTTAGCCAAACAAGAGATAAGTGAAATTACAAAAGATAAAATAGATAACTTTAATTACATGGAACTTAAAAGCTTTTGCAAAGACCGTATCAGTTCATCTAGAACAAAAAGGAAAGCAATTGAATGGGGAAAAAAATCTTTGAATCAAACTTCTCTGATAATAGTATGTAAGATATATAAGTAATTAAAAAACATATGTAAGACTAATAGCCATTTCCCAATAGAGAAATGGTCAAAGAAGATGAACAGTTCTCAGAAGAACTTCAAAGTATTTCACAAATGCATGAAAAAATGTTCTAAATCACTAATAAAAAGAAATACATACCAAAGTAACTTTGAGCTTTGACCTGCAAGTTGGCAAAGATGCCAAAAAAGGAGATTCTTCAGTGTTGGGGAGGTTGTGGAATGTTAGGCATATTAGTAGTGTTGGTAAAGCTATGAAGCAATACAATCATTTTGGAAAACGATCTGGAATTATACAGATAAAGTGATTAAGATGCTTATGTCTTTTGAACCAAAGACTCCATCACTGAGCTTATACCCCAAGGAAGCAACAGTGTACCTCGGGAGAGGTCTGTGAGTTATATGGGATAATGAAGTATTCTGTGAATGATAGAATACAGCATGTATAACTTGACATTGTACAGATGAAAAGATTAAATACTGGTCCTTGTACCTCCAGATAGAAAAATAAAGAGACGTGTAACTATGTCCAGGATGTTTAATACAAACCTCAGATGCATTGAAGTTCTTTTATTCTTCTTTGATTGAATCTCCATCATATTCTGCATATTGGATATTCCAAACCTTTAAAAGGTAAAAAAAAAAAAATTGGCAAAAAGAAATTCTATGAGGGCAGCTGGGTGGCTCAGTGGACTCAGAATCAGGCCTGGAGACAGGAGGTCCTGGGTTCAAACCTGACCTCAGACACTTCCTAGCTGGGTGACCCTGGGCAAGTCACTTAACCCCCATTGCCTAGCCTTTATTGCTCTTCTACCTTGGAACCAATATATAGTATTGATTCAGAGACTGAAGGTAAGAGTTTAAAAAAAAATAATAAATTCTATTCTATATCTGCTTCTCACAAATGGGGAGGAATTAGTCACTAGGGTAGAAGTGATGAGAAAATAAGAAGAAGCAATCCCTGTTCTCTTAGAGTTTGTGATAGAAAAGAAAAGGACATTTTAGTATAGTTTTACATGCACTCTAGGTTTTGGGGAAAGCAAATTTAAAAGATTTCAGACAATGGTTAGGTATGATCCTATGAAATAAAATTCTACAAGGGAAGTTATCTCTGGAGGAATAAAGGACAAGAAGAAACCAAGGACAATGTTCTGAAGACGAGACGAGAAAAAATATTGAGAAGGAAGAAGGGGAATTGTCTCAAGAGACCAATGTGGATATATAAGATGGTTATCAATAGACTTAAACTAAAAAAAAAAAAATCCTTACCTGCCAAAAGAGCAGAAAGGCAAAAGATCAGTAAGGGCTAGGCAATTGGGGTTAAGTGGCTTGCCCAGGATCAAATAGCTAGGAAGGGTCTGAGGCTATCCAGGTCTCCCCATCATTAGGCCTGACTATCTTACTGAGTCACCCCTCTGCCCCTCCAACTTAGATTTTTTAAAGATATATACAGAAGACAGAAGCAAAGACAAATAGAAGAGACTACAAAAAAAGCAAAGGAATGGTCTTGTCAGAACAGAATTGTAGGTGTTAAAATCAGAATGAACTGAGGCTGGTAAGGAAAGCTAGGAATAATTTAAAAAAAGATTTGTTTGTATTTTTGTTAACACTATCATGGAGGAAAATAAGAGGATCAAAGTAGGAACTGAACTTCTCCTAAGAGTAGATGGAATAATAACTGATGACAGAAAAACTAGAGCTATTCAGTATTTGGTTTTGCTCCTCTTTTCTCTAAGGGAATGATCTTTAGTCTAGAAAGGACAGAACAGATATGATTAATACAGAACTGAAACCCAAGATAAGAAAATAGTAAAAAATCACATAGATGGCCTCAATGAATTTAAGTTATCTGATCAAATGAATTACATCCTCAGATAATCATAATATTATCCAACATTTACAGACCTCTAAAGCACATAAATTTATGTAAATTTATATTTATATTTATATTATTTATTTATATATATTTATATGTAAGGTCACAATGTGTTTTGTACATGCTAATTCATTTGAATCTCACAATAATACTATAAAGTAGGCATTACAGGCATTATTATTCTAATTTTAAATATATGAAAACAGGCTCAGAGATGTTGTGACTTACCCATAGTCAAACAGTTATTAAGTATCAGAAATGGAATTGAAACCTAAATCTCTCTGACTCCACATCTAACATTCTCCATTGTGTCGTGCTGCCTTCCATACCATAAGAATGGCAGTTATTATTGCTAACCTTCTATAGTCAATGATCTTTGAAAGATTGTGGAGAAGAGGAGATCTACCACAGCATTAAATATGGAAAAACAGCTTGATTTTCAGAAAAGGGAGGAAAACACACTCCACAAGTTATGTTAGTGATCTTTGTTTCAATTCCTGGTAAAATTCTAGAATGTTTAAAAAAACAAAGGAATGGGTGGTATATATTTGGAAAAGAAAGTGGTGATTACAAAAAGTCCGTGTAACTTCGAATAAGAAAGATCATGTTAGGCTAACTTTAATTTCTTTATTGACAGGGTTACTGAATTGGCAAATCAGGAAAATGTTCGTAGGTATGGTTTGCCTGAAGTTTAGTGTAAAACCTACTTGGCCTCATTTTCTTTCGTTTTGTACTACCCTGCACTGTTCCCATCCAAGTGGGAACTCTTGCCAAAGGAAAGGGCTATTTAGGGCTTGAATAACTTCACTCAACTAGTAAAAACAGAATTTACATTAAGGAGAAATAAACTGAATTTTTAGCTGCATTAGGACATTTAGTAATAAGCATTTATTTTTTATTTAAAAAAAAAACAACTTTTAATGACCAAACAAGAGATTGAGTATTATAAGATATAAAATGAATAATTTTGATTATATTACATTTAAAAGCTTTCATACAAACAATACTAATATAACCAAGATCAAAAGGATAACAACAAAGAGGGAACAATTTTTTGTAGTAAATTTCTCCAATAAAGGTCTCATTTCTCAAATTTATAGAGAATGAAGTCAAACGTATAAGAATACAAGCTATTTCTAATTGACAAAGGGTCAAAAGAATATGAACAAGCAACTTTCCAGTGAAAAAATCAAAGCCATTAATAATCACATAAAAAATGTTCTAAGTTACTCTCGATTAGAGAAATGCAAATTAAAACAATTCTGGTGGACTACCTCACAACTATCAGATTGGCCAATATGGCAGTAAAGGAAAGTGATAAATGTTGGAGGGGATGTGGCAAAACTGGAATACTAATGCATTGTTGGTGGAGTTGTAAACTGATCCAAACATTCTGGAGGGCAATTTGGAACTATACCCAAAGGGTTATAAAACTGTGTATACCCTTTGATCCTGTAATACTACTACTGGATATCCCAAAGAGATCATAAAAAAGAGAAAATGACCCATTTGTACAAAAATATTTATAGCAGCTCTTTTTGTAGTGGCCAAAAATTGGAAATTGAGGGGATGTCCATCCACTGGGGAATGGCTGAACAAATTGTGGCACATGTTGGTGATAGAATACTTTTGTACTATAAGAAATAATAAGCAAGATGGTTTCAGAAAAAGCTGGAAAGATCTGCAAGAACTGATGCAGAGTGAAATAAGGAGAACTGGGAGAACATTGTACACAGTAACCGAAATATGGTATGGCCATCAACTGTGAAAACTTGGTTACTCTCAGCAATGCAATCATCTGAGACAATCCTGAAAGACTTAAGATGGGGAATGCTATCCACCTCCAGAGAAAGAACTGTTGAATCTAATGGATGCGGATCAAAGCAATCTATCTTTTAGATTAATGTATTTATGGTTTTATTTTGGGGTTTTGGTTTTAAGTGCGCTCTTACAACAATGACTGTATGAATATAAAAGTATATTTTGCATGATAATAAAAATTATTAAAAAAAAAACAACCTTGCCTTCATAGAAGCTAAACAAATATCCATTCCAAAGCAGAAGAGCATAGGACTAGGCAAATGGGGTTAAGTAACTTGTTTAACTTACACAACTAGGAAGTGTCTGAGGTTAGATTTGAATCCAGGTCCTCCCAATGCCTCCCAACTGGGACCAATAAGCATTTTTGTTAAATGTTAACTATGTTAAGCTTTGGGAATACAAAAAAAAGGTAAGAGACAGTATCTATTCTCAAGGGACTCACTGTCTAATGTGAGAAACAAGAAGCAAACAATGATACATGAGCAAGTTATATACAAGATAAATTAGAGATAATCAGTCAATAGAGGTAAGGAACTAGCATTAAGGGGGATCAGGAAAGTCGTTTAGAAGATGGAATTTTATCTGGAACTTGAAGAAAGCCAGGGGGTGGAAATGAAGAGGGAAAAGTATTTTAGGCATTCCGGACAACCAGAAAAAAATGCTTGGAGTGAGGAGATAGAGTGTCTTGTTCAAGGGTCAGCAGGTAGACCAGCATTACTGGATCACAGAGCATGTGGAGAAATGGGGAGAGCAGAGCAAGGTATCCAAAACATTAGAAAGGTAGAACAAAGGGCTTTATAACTCAGAGGATTTTATATTCGATTTCAAAGGTGGTCCTTGAAGTGCAATTTATTGAATAGGGGAGTGATAACCTCCTATCTGGAATTTAGGAAGATTAATTTCACAGCTAAATGGAAAATAGACTAGCTGGGAGAGAGAACTGAGGCAGAGACCAATAAGCAGACCATTGTAATAATCTAGGTATAAGATAATGAGGGCCTGTGCCATAGTGGTGGCAGTGTCAGAAGAGAGAAAGAGATAACATAGGAGAGATGTTATGAAGGTAAAAAATGGCAGGCCAAGCAGACAGATTAGATAGGAAAGGAGAGAGAGATGAGGAGTGAAGAATGACAACAGGTTGTAAGCCTGGGTAACCTGGAGGATGGAGGTACATAACAGAGAAGTTTAGAAGTAGGGGAAGGTTTTAGAGAAAAGGTAATGAAACCAGTGTTGGAAATGTTGGGTTTGGAAAATATTCAAAATAAAATTTTTTAAAAATAAAATAAAATAAGATAAGGTAAGGATATCAGTCTGTGTCAAATGTAGTCACTAATAAAATGACATATCCTTTATGCATTAAAAAAAAAAAAAAAAGGAAATGTTGGGTATAAGATGATCCAGTTTGAGATGTCCAAGAGAAGGCTGAAGATGACAGTCTAGAGGCTAGGAAAGAGGTTAGGGCTGGATAAGTGTATCTAAGAGTAATCAGCATTATAATAACTGAAACCATGGAAGCCAATGAGATCACCAAGAAAAAGAGTACAGATGAAGAGAAGAGGACCCAGGACAGAGTCTTGGGGGATGCCTATCTTTCCTGGGCATGACCTGGATAAAGATCCAACAAAGACTGAGAAATAGTGGCCAGACACAGAGTGGTGTCCTGAAAACCTAAGCAGGAGAGTATCAAGGGGACTGACTGTGTTCAAGGCTTCGGAGAAATCAAGAAGGATGAGGACTGAAAAATAAGTCATTAGATTTGGCCGCTAAGAGATCACTTTTGTTTGAATAATGAAGTCAGGAGCCAGATTGCTGAGAGCTAAAAGGAAAGTGAGAGGAAAGGAATTAAAGGCATTATTTTCCAAAGACTTCTCAAGGAACAGTCAACAAAAGGGAGAAGACGATGGGACAATAGTTGGTAGGGATGAACCAGTAAAGTGAAAATCTCTTCCTTTAGGGGAAATGCTCCAGAGGAAACTAGAGAAAGGTTCAGTTATGTCTCATTTTGTGACCCCGATTTGGGGTTTTCTCGGCAAAGACGTGGTTTGTCATTTCCTTCTCCAGCTCATTTTACAGAAGAGGAACTTGAGGCAAACAGGATTAAGCGATTTGCCCAAGGTGACACAGCTAGTGTCTGAGGCTGAATTTGAACTCAGGAAGATGAGCCTTCCCGAACTCCAAGCCTGGTACTCTATTCACTGTGCTACCTAAGGACACACAGAAGACATGCCAGACATGCCAGATAGAATACCTGCAGCATTAAATCTTGAAAATGGTGGAGGCTACCCTTGGGGAGAAGACAGATTGGTGATTATCCAGGAAGAGATGCCTTCCCTACAGAAGTCTAGATAAAGAATTATTTATGAGATATAATGATGTGGTTTCCTTTTACCCCACTTATAACTTGGATGGGGAGTGGAGGGGATTTTGGAAGGATTTTTCTAATTCTAGTGCCATCTCTCTTTTATTTCCTGCCTTTGTATCTCCCTCCAGTGGTTAGCATAGTACCTGGCAACCTAGAAGATACTCAACACATATTTACTGACTGACTAAAGATCTCTGAGTGTAATCCCTCTCCTTTCCCTGTGAGAATCTAATGGCTTATCAGAAGTTAATGCAAAATTCACTTGGGGCAGCTGGGTGGCTCAGTGGATTGAGAGCCAGGCCTAGAGATGGGAAGTCCTGGGTTCAAATCCGACCTCAAACACTTCCTAGCTGTGTGACCCTGGGCAAGTCACTTGACCCCCATTGCCTACCCTTACCAATCTTCCACCTATAAGTCAATACACAGAAGTTAAGGGTTTAAAATTTAAAAAAAAATCACTTGATATTTAGCATTAAGGTGAAATCCCGAGAAACTGAATGGATCAAAAATATCTGAGTTTGATTCCAGTAGTTTGGCCCTAACCTCTATTTGCCTCAATTTTCTTGACTCTAAATTGGGATAGAAATACCACCCACCTCCCAGGGTTGTTGTGAGGATCAAATGAGATAATCATATAGGACAAGCACTATACAAATATTAGCTATCATTATTTTTATTAAATGCAATTGTTCTCAACTGTTTTTTGCATGTGATTGGTGTAGAATGCCAAATTGATAGGTGGTGATTTTCTAAGTAAGGGCCTGCCTTCAAAATTCATTCAAATGAACTGATATTATTTGACTGGCAAAAAACGTTTGTGTTATGTTTTTAAAATACATAATATCACCTTTTAAAAGAAGAATCTAATAGTTTGCTCCAAACGAGAGGAAGGGACTCGATGGACTCACTTCTACTTAGAAATCCCGTTTAGAACTATACTTTGTTAGTTTCCATTGGGTAAAGAATCCATTTTATCTGGATATGTATAATTAATTCTCTTTCTGGTCAATTAAGGTTAGGAAGTAGATAAGAATTCCATGAGAATGGGCAGCAAGAGCCGTATGGATAAATTTTAAATTATTATTGGAAACCTTCATCGATGATCCCTTGGACTAGAAAGAAACAGAATTTGATTTTTATAAGTCATTCAAAGAAAGACTGGATTTGAAGAAGGCAGCTTGGTCTCTTCTCAGACCTGGGAGAGATGAGGGGGCGCCAGTCCTGCAGGTAACTCAGGGCTTGGAGCACCATCTGGCGGCTGAAACAGAGATTGCATGATGAGTAGCTATTCCAGTCCTGCCCCTAGGAGGCTGGGTTCTTAGCTTGCCCTCTTCCCTCTCCATCTTTCTCTACTGCCAAGGTAGAAGCGGTAGTTTTGTGGAGAGGAGAGCTCTTGGGCTCCCTTGGGGAAGTGTCTGATAAATTCTCTCATGGCATTCTCATGGACAAGATGGAGAGATGTTAGATACGTTAGAATACAGATAAATAGATCTGGACCATTGAATGGCCAGACCCAAAGAGAAATCCCTGCAGGTTTAATGCTAGCTAAGAAAGAGGTCTCCAGTGGAATACCCCAGGTTTGGCCCTGTACTGTTTAACATTTTAATTAGTAACTAAAAATCTTAACTGAATGTTTATCAAATTTGTTGATGACTTTTTAAAATTGGGGGGAATAGTGGATAATTTGGAATACAAAGTCAATTTTCAAAAAAGGTCTTGGTGAGGCAGATAGGCAGTAGTGGATAGAGGCAAGCCTGAAGAGAGGAGGTCCTCAGTTCAAATTTTGCCTCAGATACTTCCTAGCTGTGTGATCCTGGGCAAGTCACTTAACTCCAATTGCATAGTCCTTACTGTTCTTCTGCTTTGGAACCAATACTTATTTTTATTTATTTATTTATTTGTTTGTTTGTTTGTTTGTTTTTAAACCCTTAACTTCTGTGTATTGGCTCCTAGGTGGAAGAGTTGTAAGGGTGGGCAATGGGGGGTCAAGTGACTTGCCCAGGGTCACACAGCTGGGAAGTGTATGAGGCTGGATTTGAACCTAGGACCTCCCATCTCTATGCCTGACTCAATCCACTGAGCTACCCAGCTGTCCCCGGAACCAATACTTAGTATGAACTCCAAGATGGAAGGTAAGAATTAAGGGACTGATACTTAGTATGAATTCCAAGATGGAAGTTAAGAGTTTAAAAAAAAAGGCCAGAACATTGGTCCAAATAAAATAAGATTAAATTTAACAGGAACAAAATATAAAATTTTGTACTTGGATTTTTAAAAACTTCATAATTATAAAATGTTAGAAATAAGATTAAAGAGCAGTTTATTCAAAAAAAGAATTTTAGTGGATCTTTATCTCATTATGAATCAACAGAGTAATATAGAAACTAAGACAATGATTTTAATCTTCAGCAATGTTTAAGAGAGGACTTTTTTTGTTGTTTGGACCTTTGATTTCATCAAAATATTTAATTCCATTTTTAAATCTTAATCATTGCCTTATTTCACCTAACCTTTTTTAGTTACCTTTTATTTTAATATTTTACATTTAACAATGTATAGTATATATAGTAGTATATATGATTTATAACAAATGTAATAAATTATCATAAATATACTTATCCAAGAGAAATTCTCACATTAGTTATTTCCAAAAATCAATGTCTCATTTTCTTTTTTTCTTCCCTTCCACCCCTCATAATTCTATATTTTTAAAATCCTCTCATGAATTTTTTTTATCAATCAGGAAGAATAGGAGTATATCTTAACTTAGTTTGGAAGATCTTATCAAGGTACTCATCAAATTTCTCTACTTTTTAAAATCTTCTACAACAAATGTTGGCACAGAAGCTGCTATTACCTTTTTTTTTTTTTTTAACCCATTCCTTCTGTCTTAGAATCAGTGCTATATATTGGTTCTAAGGCAGAAGAGCATTATGGGCTAGGTAATTGGGGTTAAGTGACTTGCCCAGGATCACACAGCTAAGATGTATCTGAGGCCAGGTTTGAACCTCCTAACTCCAGCCTGGCTCTCTATCCACTGACACACCGAACTGCCCCGCTATCATCTTTATGGTGGTCTGTTTCATGATTAGCACTGTTAAGGCAAGATGATCAACTGTCCCATGAAATAATGTTTCTTATTCGCCTAAGACATAGAGTATAATATAACATGTAGCATAATTCAGCATTTATTCACTTCTCTGGGGGAATCCTGTTAACCATTCTTTTTTCCTAATTCCTTATTTTATACAATCAAATAAAACAAGCATTTCCATATACAAAGAAAAAGAAGATGGTACATAAATGAAATCACAAATCTCTTATATAAATTTTTAGCTTACTTTTCTTCATGTCTATATAACAAATCCCATCTAGAAGTGTCCCAGTCTCTCCCCACCTGACCCATATCACAGAACCTATTGTCCAGGAGACCAACATGTTCATACAAATTCTCTTTCATGTTTCCACCTTTCAGCACACCTGTTACAAGTCATTCTTACATGACCTATAATTATTTGTCATGATATAATTTCTTTTTATGGTTCAAATGCACCAATATACCAGCAAAGTAGTCAGTGGATGAAGATCCCATATTAAGAGCATCAACAAATAAATATTTATAGACAGTCTGAAAGCTGTTTAACTAGTTTTCTACCATCCAGCTACTATCAATGGGGGCAATGGTGAGTAGGTCTTGTCCAAAGAATTGTTTGATGGCTCAAGTTGACTCCACTTCAAGGAAACAAGCTTTATTATAAGAGAATATAGTAACAGAGTCAGTAGTCTAGTAAGTAAAGTAAGGCAAGGAGGTGTGGTAAGTAAAGGTAGAGAGAGAGAGTGGCAGTGGGTAGGGGTTCTCAGGAATGCTTTTTATATTGATTAGTTACTAAAGAAGGGGTCATCTGTTGGGCAGTTGTTGCCCTGTGTCTCCAGGGAGCTGATATCACTTTACTCATAGTCCACTTTGGTCTGTGTGGTTTATCCTTGCTTCATTTTGTTGGGGAGAATGGAGCAAACCACAATGTAACTGAGATGCTAATGTTATGGGGCAATTTTTAATCAAATTTTGCTCTTTTCTGCATAGACTCTAGCGAAGGCAGTGAGTGTAGAAATTGAGCATTGTTTGAACCTAGTCCCTGTGTGACTGGAGAACTGAACCATCTCTGTTTGCTGTTCAGAGACCCCAACCAAAGATCTAGGTTATGTCTAAAGGTTGATGGGAAGAGTTTTCTCGTAATTGTGAATCTAAGCAACTCATGTCTTATATGAAAGGTAGCCCCAGTCTAATCAACTAGTTATCATTTCTATGTTCTTTTGACTTTTATAGCTACTTGGCAGGGTCTATGGGACGTTTCAGCCCACATCACAACCGCTGAAGAAAAAGAAGGGGATATGCGATATTGAGGGTCATTTTGTATTTTTCCATGCTTCATGGTTTGCCATGCCCAAAAGAAACTCATCACCTTTGGCCAGCCACATGGTGCCATACATCTCTCTATCTTTAACTAGAACCTTAGACATGGTTTGTCTCTAGGACCATAGTCAAAGCTTTTTCAGTTGGTAGAAGCTTGCAGTCTGCTGATATAGTCTTCAATATCTCACCCTCATGACACCATGAAATATTTATTGGAGGATATTCCAGTTTAGGAAAGACATTGATAAAGAGAAGAGCAACCAGGATAGTAAAGGACCTTGATGAATTCCTGTCATCTGTGGATTGTTGAAGGAACTGGGGATATTTAACCTGTAGAAGAGAAGGAAGTGAGAAGTGGGACATGAAAACTGTCTTCAAAAATTTATTTATTTATTCTTTTAAATCCTTACTTTCTGTCTTAGCAACAACTCTAAGGCAGAAGGGCAAGGATTAGGTAATTGGAGTTGAGTTGTCCAGGGTCACACAGCTGGGCCAGATTTGAACCTAAGTTCTCCCAACTCCAGACCTGGCTCTCAATTCACTAAGTCATCTAACTGCCCCTACCTTTAGATATTTAAATATAATGGAGCATGTAGGTGACACAGAGGATAGAAAACAAGGCCTGGAGTTGGGAGGATCTAGGTTTAGATCTGGCCTCAGGTACTTCTAGCTGTGTGACCTTGGACAAGTCACTTAACCCCCACTGGCTAACTCTTAATGCTCTTCTGCCTTAGAACCAATACATAGTAATGATTCTAAGATGAAAGGTAACAGTTTTTAAAAAATTAAAGACATATCATATGGAAAATGTTCTAGATTTATTCTGGTGGCCCCTGAGGGCAGATACGGGAGCACAGGGGAGAAGTGGCAAAGTTTTAAATGTAATCAAACTTGATGCCAAGAAAAACCTCCAACAAAGGGCTGTCCAAAAGTGGAATGGGCTGCCTTAAGAGGTTATTGTTCTACATTCCACCCCATCCCATCCCCAGGTCTTTCAGAAGAAACTAGATGATCCATTGTTAGGTATACTATAATGGGTTAAACAAGATGACCACTGAAGTTCCTTCCAGCTCTCAAATTCTGCAATTCTGTAATATGAGTGTGAGATTTCCCTGTAATCTATGACTTATGGTCTCTTTTATTACTTAATCCTCACTCATATTTTCCATTATTTTTCCTATGCTTATCTTTTCATTTCAGTATCTGGATGTCAATTTGTAGTTGCCTGGAGGATCTTGTTTAAGTTCTTCATAGAATTTCTCTATTTCTGTATCTTTTGCTGCAAATGTTGGCACATAACCACAATTATCTTGATTATGGTTTTCAAAATGAATATTTATTTGGATTTGACTTAATCATGAGCACTACAAGGTGAGAATGACTGTGTCACATAAAATGATGTTTCTTATTGTTTTTGGAGGTGTAATAAAAGCCAATATTACCCACACACAAAATGAAATACTGAATAGGGAATTATTTTCCATTTTATGACACACTAGCATTTTCTTATTCAAGGAATTAGAATAAAATTGCAATGGAAACCCACAAGACAGAACAGAAATCCTCAATATATTCTGATCCAGGACCTGGAAGAGAAAGGAAAAGGCCTTTAAGTAGTACATGCTATGTACCAGCACTATGACAAGTGTTTTACAAATATTGTCTCATTTGATCTGGACTAGAGATGATGGTTATGTCTAAACTTAAAAAAAATTCTCTCCCTTGTTCCTAGAGGGAGCTGAAATCCTGTGAGAAGTGAAAAGTGAGTAAGTACCTAGATAAGGAAACAGAAAGAAACTCCATAATTGCAAGTTGAATAATCAGGAAGAGAAGAAAGAGGATGGGAAACCAATGCTGAAGTGTGTCCTCAGCAACACTATTGCTGTTAATGCTGATGCCCAAACCAGGGATCAGATATTGGGAAAAGACTATAATTAAATAATGCAGGTCCACTTGGACTGAATGTAGAATTGAGTGACTGCCTCTGATTCAAAAAAAATAAAATTAGTGATACTGGGCTTTGCATCCACTCTCACTCTAGCCTCACACAAAACCTATATCCTTCCAATAAGTTAATAAGGATTTTTATTTTGGAGAATCATATTATTTAATTTCCATTTAGTTTTTGGTTTGCCTCTACATGTATCCTTGCTAATAATTATTTTTATTGCATTATGATCTGATAAGGTTGCATTTATTATTTCTACTTTTTTGAATTTGTTTGTCATGTTTCTATGCCCTAGTACATAGTAAAACTTTGTGAATGTTCCATGTGCTGCTGAAAAGAAGGTGTATTCCTTTTTGTCCCTATTTATTTTTCTCCATATAGCTATTAACTCTAATTTTTCTAGGATTTCATTTACCTCTCATCTCTTTCTTATTTATTTTTTGGTTTGATTTATCTAGATCTGAGAGGGGAAGGTTCAGGTCTGCTATTAGTATAGTTTTATTATCTATTTCCCCCTTGAGCTCTGCCAGTTTCTTCTTTAGGTGCTATACCATTTGGTGCATAAATGTTGAGTACTGCTATTTCTTTTAGTTTATACTGCATTTTATCAGGATGTAATTACCTTCCCTATCTCTTTTAACCAGGTCTGTTTTTACTTTGGCTTTGTCAGAAATCATGATCGCAACTCCTGCCTTCTTTTTCTCAGTTGAAGCCCAATAGATTTTGCTCCAGCCTTTTATTTTTACTCTATGTATGTCTACCTGTCTCTTGTGTTTCTTGTAGACAATATATGGTAGGATTTTTGTTTCTAATCCACTCTGCTATTTGCTTTATTTGTTTTATGGGCAAGTTCATCCCATTCATATTCAGAGTTGTAATTATCATCTGTGTATTCCCAGACATTTTGATTCCCTCTCCTTGCCCTGCCCTTTCTTCTTTCACTATTTCCTTCTATACCTGTGTTTTGTTTTTAATCAGTTCCCCTAATCCCCTCCCTTATTGTACTTTCCTTTCTAACCCCTCCCTTCTTATTCCCCTCTTATTGTTCTTTAGGGTCTTTTTAAGCTACTGGGGGCCCCCCTCCCTAGTATTGCTTCTCTCCCCACCAGTCTGTTTGTTACCCTTCTACTTTTCTATAGGGCCCAAATCAATTCTCTGCCACCATGGATCAGATTATTCTTCCCTCTTTAAGTTAATTTCAATGCACTTAAAAATTAAGTATTTCCTTTCTTCAACCTCTTTACCCTTCCATTGTATTGGTCTTCTCCCCTGTTCGCCCCACACACTTTTTATGAAATATGAATTTACTCCATTTTGTCTGTTTTCCCATTTCTCTTAATATTATCTCCTTTTTACCTCTAGTTATATATATATATATATATATATGCATATATGTATATGTATGTATACACACACACACACACACACACACACGCATACACATACATTTCTTCCTATACAGTTTGTCTCTGTTTCCTCTAAGTATACTTCTTCTAGCCACTCTGTTGATAATAACAATTATTAAGAGTTACCAATATCTTCTTTTCTTATAGGGATATAAGTCAATTGAACTTATCGGGTCTCTTAAAGAAAAGGTTTTCTGGGGTTTTTTTTCCGCTCTCTTAACTACCTTATGGTGATTCTCTTGAGTTCTGTGTTTGGGCAGCAAACTCTCTAAGTCTGGTTTTTTCTTTATGAATGCTTAGACGTCTTCAATTTTGTTGAATGACCATATTTTCTCCTGCAAGAATATAGTCAGTTTTGCTGGATAGTTAATTCTTGGTTGCGGACCCATTTCTCTTGCTTTCTGGAATATTATATTCCATGCCTTCCAGTCCTTCAATGTAGATGCAGCAAGGTCCTGTGTTATTTTAACTGGGGTTCCCTGGTATCTGAATGACTTCTTCTTAGCAGCTTGTAATATTTTTTCCTTAGTCTGGTAGTTTTTGAATTTGGCTATAACATTCCTGGAAGTTGTCAGTTGTAGATTAAATGTAGGAGGTGATCTGTGGATTCTCTCAATTTCCACTTTTCCCCCTTGTTAGAGAATGTTAGGACAGTTTTCTTGTATAATTTCCTGTAGGATGATGTCTAAGCTTTTTCTTTTGTCATGATGTTCCTGTAGACCAATAATTCTTAAGTTATTTCTTTGAGATCCATTTTCTAGATCTGTGGTTGTGTCAATGAGATGTTTCATATTTTCCTCAAATTTTTCATTTTTAAAATTTTGTTTTATATATTCTTGCCTCCTTGTGAAGTCATTTGCTTCTAGTTGTTGAATGCTAATTTTTAAAGACTGAATTTCATCCCTGGATTTTTGGTCATTCTTTTCCTTCTGGTCTGATTTTCTTTGTAGATCATCTTTTACCTTCTTTGCTTCATTTTTCAGCTGGTGAATTTGAGCTTTTAAGACATTATTTTCTTATTTGAGATAATGTATTTCCTTTTCCCAATTGTCTTCAATCTCTGTTGATTGTTTTCTGAGTTCTTGAGTTAATTGAATTTTGAGTTCTTGAGTTAATTGAATTTTAAGCTCTTCCAAAGCCTGTGTCCATTTCACTGACGTTTCAATGTTTCTTCTTGGTGTTCCTTTATCTTCTTCTGATCCATTTGCTCTTCATTCAATTTCTGGATAGAAGCTGTCAATTGTGGTTTCTTTTTTCTTTTTCTGTTGTTTACTCATATTTTTTTCCTTCTTTCTCCCCTGTAATTGGCTATAATCTTGGTCCTCTGATCATTTTTTTTTATCTGTGGGTTTGGGCTATTGAGTCTTGGGAGGGCTTCTTCTCTGTTTTGTTGATTAATTAGGTTAGTGGGTACCTGAAGCCAGATTTTCCTCAGCTGGTGGTAAAAGCTAAAGAAGTGAATTCTCAGCTACTTTCACTGTAGTCTGTGGGGGGAGGGGTGTTGGAGCTTCCCTGCCCTCTGAAGACTTCTTTTCTGCTGTATTGATAGGATTAAGCCAGGTGGGGTTGATCTGCACAGCTCCAAGTGCCCTGAGGTCAAAACCTCCAGAGAAAGGGGGAGGGGGAGCAGTGTAAGATGGAGCAAATGTTTACCCTCTCTGGGTTTCTCCCCCAGCAGCCAGCAGCCTCCCTGCTGTCTGTGACCAGAACCTTGAGTTTGGCACAGCTGTGCCAGCAAGGCACTCCCTCCTACTAGTGCCCCAGTCCACCCAGAGATTGCAGGATCCGCTGAAGACTCAGCACATTAGGTGGAGGAGGGGATCTGGGATCTTCCTCCTTTCTTTTCCCTCCCACCTGACAGTTCCAAGAATTCAGCCTTTTTTATCTCTTTTTTTCCATGTACCTTTTAAGTTGGGTTCAGCTGGAGGATCCCCCAGTTCTGTTCTGTTGTCAGATTTGGTTTTATAATGTTCCCTTGGAGCCCTTTGTCCTTGATTGGTGGTGAAGGACTTTATGGAGGTCTGGAGCCTTGCTGCTTTTACGCCACCATCTTCCCAGAATTCCCCCCTCAATAAGGATTTTTTTAAAATTTAAACATTTATTAATAATCATTTTTAACATGATTACATGATTCATGCTCCTACTTTCCCCTTCACCCCCCGCTCTACCCCCACCCATGGCCAACACACATTTCCACTGGTTTTGTCATGTATCCTTGTGATCGAGACCTATTTCCAAATTGTTGGTAGTTGCATTGGTGTGGTAGTTTCAAGTCCACACCCTCAATCATGTCCACCCCGACCCATGCGTTCAAGCAGTTGTTTTTCTTATATGTTTCCTCTCCTGCAGTCCTTCCTCTGAATGTGGGTAGCTTTCTTTACCATAAATCCCTCAGAATTGTCCTGGGTCATTGTATTGCTGCTGGTACAGAGGTCCATTACATTCAATTTTACCACAGTATATCAGTCTCTGTGTATAGAGTTCTTCTGGCTCTGCTCCTTTCGCTCTGCATCAGTTCCCGGAGGTCTCTCCAGTTCGCCTGGAACTTCTCCAGTTTATTATTCCTTTTAGCACAATAGTATTCCATCGCCAGCATATACCATAGTTTGTTCAGCCATTCCCCAATTGAAGGACATACCCTCCTTTTCCAATTTGTTGCCACCACAAAAAGCGCAGCTATAAATATTTTTGTACAAGTCTGTTTATCTATGATCTCTTTGGGGTACAAACCCAACAATAGTATGGCTGGATCAAAGGGCAGGCATTCTTTTATAGCCCTTTGAACATGATTCCAAATTGCCAGCCAGAATGGCTGGATCAGTTCACAGCTCCACCAACAATGCATTAATGTCCCAATTTTGCCACATCCCCTCCAACATTCATTACTCTCCCCTTCTTTCATTTTAGCCAATCTGCTAGGTGTGAGGTGATACCTCAGAGTTGTTTTGATTTGCATTTCTCTAATTATTAGAGATTTGGAACACTTTCTCATGTGCTTATTGATACTTCTGATTTCTTTACCTGAAAATTGCCTATTCATGTCTCTTGCCCATTTATCAATCGGGGAATGGCTTGATTATTTTATACAATTGCTTTAACTCCTTGTATATTTGAGTAATTAGACCCCTGTCAGAGTTTTTCGTTGTAAAGATTTTTTCCCAATTTGTTGTTTCCCTTCTGATTTTGACTACATTGTTTTTGTTTGTACAAAAGCTTTTTAGTTTAATATAATCAAAACCATTTAATTTACATTTTGTAATTTTCTCTAACTCTTCCTTGGTTTTAAAGTCTTTCCTTTCCCACAGATCTGACAAGTATACTATTTTGTGTTCACTTAACTTATTTATAGTTTCCCTCTTTATATTCAAGTCATTCACCCATTCTGAATTTATCTTGGTGTAGGGTGTGAGATGTTGATCTAGACCTAATCTCTCCTATATTGTTTTCCAAATTTCCCAGCAGTTTTTGTCAAATAGTGGATTCATGTGATTTACCCCAAGTCTATTCCACTGATCCTCCTCTCTATCTCTTAGCCAGTACCATATTGTTTTGATGACTGCTGCTTTATAGTATACCTTAATATCTGGTACTGCTAGGCCTCCTTCCTTCACATTTTTTTTTTCATTATTTCCCTTGATATTCTTGATCTTTTGTTATTCCAAATGAAATTTGTTATAGTTTTTCCTAATTCAGTAAAGAAGTTTTTTGGTAATTTGATAGGTATGGCACTAAATAGGTAAATTAATTTGGGTAGAATGTTCATTTTTATTATGTTAGCTCGTCCTACCCATGAACAATCAATGGTTTTCCAATTGTTTAGATCCAGTTTTATTTTTTTGGAAAGTGTTTTGTAGTTGTTTTCATATAATTGCTGTGTTTCTTTTGGTAGATAGATTCCTAAGTATTTTATATTGTCTAGGGTGATTTTAAATGGTGTTTCTCTTTCTACTTCTTGCTGCTCTAGTGTGTTGGAAATGTATAGAAATGC